>NW_020525814.1:0-52767 GCF_003368295.1 Carassius auratus
AACATTCGGCTGCGAATGTTTTGCCTTGTTCTTGAATTGTCAGAAATGTTACAAGTTATAAGTTCTCTTTCTATATGCTTTCACATTGAGATGCACCTCTGAGCTGTTTTAGAGAACTGGTTGTTCATTGGTTGATCTAACACTTTACGAACACCCCTTCAAAAGTGAAATTCAAGACTTACCTATGCAATTTATTCAATTCAGGTCACATCTACAAAAAAAAAAATCTAAGAGAAATGTATTGAAAATATGCTTGACAGTTTGTCAACATCCATTTGCATTTGATGTCTTATACTATAAATTAATGCCTAAATATTTTGTAGGGTTAGACTATTCAACAGAAAGAGTATAATATATTGATCAATGTGACATAAGAAATTGATAATGCAGGAAACAACAGACAATTGTGCATAATTGCATGAACATACCAAAGTACTGGCAATTTATTCAAAAGAATGAGAAATTACTTTGTGATGTGCACAGGTGTGTGGTGGTTGAACAATCTGAGAAATCTACCAAAGCAGCTGAGAAAAACTGAGAAAATATATTAGTATATAAGTAATACTAAAATAACACAATTTTAATCTGATTTATATTTAATAATTTATTATTTATTAAAAAAACAAACAAAAAAACACTCATTCTAACATTATTTAACACTGAAGATTCTTTATTTAAAAAAAATGAACTTAAAATAAAGGACACCGTCAAAAGTATTGACGGCGAAATAGATTATGTTTGACAGGTGCAATATTTGAAAATCGATAATTGTTTTATTTATTTTTTTCATTACATTTATATCTGAATTTATGTCAACCTATAGACTTTCAAATATCAAAATATCAGGAATTCATATGTATTTGTGTACAAAATGACATTTAAACACATTTTCCTATTATATTTTGCCTGGAAAAGCTTCCAACACAAGCTTTACAAGCTTTTACAAGCGTGTCGCGGTAAAAATAGTCGTCGGTTCTATTTCTAGCAAGCAAGCGTTTTCCGCGTGGCTCGAGCCGCGCGTCTCACGCAGGCGGTCTGTAAGCTCTAACCTGTTAACATGGGAGCCGAATTAAAAACCGACACGCCACGCGGCTGAGACGCTTGCGCCACGCATCCAGTGTGTCGCCGGCCTAATATGAAAATGGCCTTTTGCCGATAGGGGCGCAATTGTAGTATATTGTAGTGTATGCTCTGATGGGTCGTATTTAAGGGATTTGGACAAACGACCTATACGGGCATATTTGTTGGAGGACAGGTTGGCTCTGGAGTAATCGTACAGCCTTAAGTGCATCGTAAGAAGACAGATTTACGCTAAAAAGGGCAGACAAAATGTAAATACATATTTAACTTAAATGACGGAAAAAAAAAAAAGTAATGTAGGAAATCCTTCAAAGACTGGGGGAAAATATGTCAATGACTTGCTGAAGTGCACAAAGACCAGCTCTGTATTGGACCCAGAAATAACGTCTCTCTCTCTCTCTCTCTCTCTCTCTCTCTTTCTATACTTTATATAAATAAATAAATTTAAATGTATGCATTTAGCAGACACTTTTATCCAAAGCGATTTACAGTGCATTTAGGTGAAAATTTTTTTAACCTAACATAATATATAAATATATAAAGTATATTATATATTATTATGTAAAGTATAATATTATACACTATAGTGTACAGTATAGGAATATAATAAATATAATACAACACTATAGTATTTGTATAAATAGTTATTATATCCAATTTGTCTGTATGGAACGAAATATTAGTTTAACGTCAATAAATGATCGTTTACTAGAATTAAGAGCCATTCTATAAGATGTCATTTTCAGCACTTGACAAACGGAAAGCCTACTCCTAAGTAGCACTTAAAGCACGGCTACGTGTGACTGTGCTAAGTGTATTTTTGGGAAATGCAAGTGAAACAAGTAACGAATGATCGCAAAATGACTTGTAGAAAATGCTCTTTAGCTCTAAGATCAATTGTTATTGGAAACCCGGCCCTGTTCAGTCTATGAAATGCTCGAATGATTGAGGAAACAGTTGTTCTTTTAACATTCGGCTGCGAATGTTTTGCCTTGTTCTTGAATTGTCAGAAATGTTACAAGTTATAAGTTCTCTTTCTATATGCTTTCACATTGAGATGCACCTCTGAGCTGTTTTAGAGAACTGGTTGTTCATTGGTTGATCTAACACTTTACGAACACCCCTTCAAAAGTGAAATTCAAGACTTACCTATGCAATTTATCAATTCAGGTCACATCTACAAAAAAAAATCTAAGAGAAATGTATTGAAAATATGCTTGACAGTTTGTCAACATCCATTTTGCATTCGATGTCTTATACTATAAATTAATGCCTAAATATTTTGTAGGGTTAGACTATTCAACAGAAAGAGTATAATATATTGATCAATGTGACATAAGAAATTGATAATGCAGGAAACAACAGACAATTGTGCATAATTGCATGAACATACCAAAGTACTGGCAATTTATTCAAAAGAATGAGAAATTACTTTGTGATGTGCACAGGTGGTGTGGTGGTTGAACAATCTGAGAAATCTACCAAAGCAGCTGAGAAAAAACTGAGAAATATATATTAGTATATAAGTAATACTAAAATAACACAATTTGAATCTGATTTATATTTAATAATTTATTATTTATTAAAAAAACAAACAAACAAACAAACAAACAAAAAAACACTCATTCTAACATTATTTAACACTGAAGATTCTTTATTTAAAAAAATGAACTAAAGGAAAATAAAATAATTTCAATTGGGAGTTCAATAATGCAGTTTCTCACATAAAAGAATAAACAGAAATTTCATTTCTCAATTTTAAAATTGCACATTAAAGTACATCAAGGGGCTGTTATACAGAACCATAAAGTTTTGTTGTGCTCGTGTTACACCTTCTTGCACACCTGCAGCTTCCACTTTCTGTCAAAACGTTTTGCAATATACTGTCTTCTGTAATAATTCATCAAGTCACATAACTTACATTCTGGAATAATGACAGCATAACATACCATACATTGTAATTACTGTGCAAAAACATAATTGAATATACTTAAGCACTAGTGCACAAAATATGGTCCAGCTCAAATGAAACCTTCTCACACCATTTCAAATGAAAATAAACATTAATAGCTGTAAAAGATGGACAGTTTATATATCTGCTGCTATGACCTGGATATGAATTAATCTGCCATTTTATAGATCACTGTGACAATGTGCATCGTATTATCTTTCTTGCATGAGTGATGTTTATGCTTATCTACTGCATGCCAATAAAGTGAGATGCATAATTTGAACATACATATAATAAAACAAAAATCATGAATGCACATATAAACAAACATACCATTTTAATTGGTTTTAAAAAAAATGACAGTCTACCAACAGCTAATTTCAAACTGAAGACCCCCAACTGAAATCCTAGAATTGCCCATGACCACTAATAGTTGCATTGTACTATTTTCTATTAATAAAATGTAAATTGTTTGAAAAATAAATAGTGTAGCTTTAAGATCTAAATCTATCCTGTCTTTCCCTTACAGAAACACTGTTGCATTACTTTTGGATGCTTGATTATCTTGATAGACACAGCAATTCACTGATGAGGTCAGTGCTTTTGCCAAAGGAAGGTGTTATAAGATCAAGTGAGAGTCTTATCTGTCTGGCCTCACAGCTCCTTTCTGCCACAGGCTAACCATTACCTTGCTTTCTTTTACCAGGAGATATTTCATTTCTTCTCAGCCTCGAGTTATGGATGGCAACGGTAGACACAAACTCTGATGGAGGACAAATGCAAAATGCTTTAAAGAAGGCCTTAAAAACCAAACTATACTCTAGGTGGAGGTCTTGAATAATTCTTGAGTAACAACAACATGTATAAAAAATAATAATAAATAAAAAATGGTACATTCAGTATAATGCAGTCACTGAGCATTTCTCAGAAATGGGTCTATTAGGACTTGACGCAGGTCAATTATAATGCAGTTTCTTCTTTCTGGGGCTTTTCTAACTACCATGGCTTGGTTCTGCAAATCAATACCACCAACATGCACAATTATGTGAATTGGGGATCAAAAAAAAAAAAAAAAAAAACATCGGAAACAAAGAAACATCTTCACCAAAGATTCATTGTTAATTTTTCTTTCTTACCACATTTGGTTGTTAATTCACAGAAATCTTATGTCCCAATTCAAAGGTAGCATACAGACTCATAGTGACTGCTTCTTTCAGAAAGCAGCAGATAATTCCATAAGAACAAAAAGAAAAAGAAAAAAAACACATAAGCTCCTTGTGTTGGTCAAGTCTGCTCTGTTATCCCGTGCAGGAATCTCCTTGGTCCATTCAGAGAGGCGTTGACGGTCTGTTTGTGCATCTCAGGTGGTGTGCAGTATGATGTGCTCTGTTCCATTAGCTTATCTTTACTCATATCCAAGCCCAAATGAAGGAGAGAACGCACAGAGGCACAGAAAAACAAAATGCAGATTGCTCCACAAATGGACGGACACATCAAATTCTTGCAATCGATGTCTTGGAGGCAGTGCTTAACTATCAGTTACCTCTTGCCTGTATACGATTAGCGTTTAGAAGTTTAGTCCAATTGTAATCCACATTCCACTGTTTTCAAAGGCATGATGGAGCCATATTCCTTGGCAGGGTAGAGGACAGTGACCGGGACTGTGATAGTAAACACGGCTGCTGCAGGTGCAAAACACAAGATTGAAGATAACTTGACTTGAAATGAGTGAAACAAGTGGACAAACTCCTTTTTTTTTTTTTTAAACCATCGGCCATTGAGTCTTTAAGGATGTGGGAGCTGAGACGTTACAAAAGAACGTTTCTTATTCCCATATTCCTTTTTTTCTTACTTGGTCACCAGTTTGAATTCATATATTTATATCCATTTATATATATTTTATACAGTTAAAAACACCATGGAGATGACAGACTATTTGGTTTCTTTATCTAAGTAGAAGTTTCTCCTTAAATAAATGCATATAAATAATTATCTTTTCACATGTTCAGGACGGTCACTCTCCCACGACTCTACTCACAGCAGGTCCTCAGAAAGTCAATGCTAGCTTTCCATGGTATCCCAGTTTTGGCAAAGTATTATGAAGCCTCAAGACACACACACATTTGTGGTTAGACCTGTCAACCCCTTCTCATTGGCCAGGCTTTGTGGCATCTTTGTGCATGTCACTAGGGCTCATTAACTGAGTCTCCGTGGGCCCAAAAGAGGCCACTCCCCCTTGTCCACCCCCATTTGCTAAAAGAATGCACACAGTCTCTTTGGCCCCATGAGGGAAAGAGCTACTGATGTCCTCCTGTTTCCTCTGGGCAAGTGCTAGTGCTCTGAGTTGATCCTGAGCCTCGTCAAGTAGTGAGGCTACTTCCTTCTGTCTACCAGCCATTTGGTTGGAGACCATTATGTTGGACTGTTGACTGACAGCTGAAGCATCAGCTGTGGTTTCCAGAGGACTAGAACTGCTGCTTCCATCAGTAGGAGCTGTTTGCATACACGAGACCTCATCCTGGTAGGAGTGGACAGAGGGGATAATTGGGATAGAGCAGGGACGACAGGGAGCAGGAGGACTTTGGCTAGGGCCGCCCGACCTGAGGCTCCTAGCGCACCTGTGGTCTAAATGGTTGCTCCAAGATTTCGAGGATTGTGAGGGTTGCATATTGTAAAATGAATCTTGATGTAGGTCATTGCCAGGGCCGGAAAGGTTCCTGTAAAGAAAGAGGAAAAGATGACAGACTGAGAGAGGGAGATTAAGGAAAAGACAGGGATATATTGAAAATGATTAGAGTGCCAAGAAGGAGGTTTGTTGAATTTCAGAGAGATTGATACCTATTCTGAAAGCCAAATAAAACTTAAGTGTGTAATTTCTGTGCCTGTAGCATCAACAAACAGAACTGCAAAAATAATCACTGGTTTAAACAGGTTCCCAAATACGTTGTCATCATGTCAACAGCAAAGTCCCTTTTCAAGGAAAATCTGTTCATTTTGAAGCCATATTGGCAACACCTCCAGGTAGCTACTTCGGCCATTTAAGACCTAGACCTATCTACTTGAATGGGGAAGTAGATAGGCGTCATGTTCACTTTTTGTCAACCTAAAATTTGCTTAATTTTAGGTCTCTGCTAGGATACAAGAATGTATTAAAACATAAAAAATAAATAAACACGAATTTGATCATCTCAACACACTCTGTCTTATAATGTCTTACATATTGAATGACAACATTACATAGCATTCATAATGAGACATCTAAAACAAAGCAAAGCCCATTGTCTTCTCTGACTTGTAATCATTTAGTTCAGCTGGGCATTAGCTGGTTTCCTGATTCAGAACTTGCTGCTCCCATGGCAGTCATTCTTAAGTTAATCTTCTGATGATTTGCATGCAAAATTCTTTCAAAAGAGATGAAAGCATAAGTTAAATCCAACCAGACCTTTGGTAAACTAATCTCTCAATTTAGGAGCAATCGGTATTGTTCCCCTGATTCATTATCTTTGTGTAATAATTCATCATCCCTGACAAAGAATGGCTTTTCTCATAGCATCAATATTTAACCAAGTACTGCTTTTTCTGATAATGACCGAGTCACAGTTAAGCCTCAATCAAGGGGAGGCAAATTGTCTGATTCTATTTTCTACAAAACAGACAATATGACAGCAATGTCAAGCATTTCAGCTGGACATGGATCATCATTCCTGAAATATCAAGACTTGGAAACAGTTAAGGATGCATTGATTCAGCCTGGGTTTGTGAGATTTTGTTTCAGATTTAATATAATGTGATCATTCACTGAAATCCTCAATGTCAACAGAAAAGAGAGCTCTTTTGAAGACAGCTAGAAATTCATGTGATTTTAATGAAACTCCTGTCCCCTGCTGAGCACGTCTCTCTAGCAACCCTCTCTCCACCTCTCCTCTAGATGCACATGTCTAGACCTTTGACTATATGACGAAAGGTCTGGTCTGCAGCTATTTCTGCCTACATAGAGGAAAAGACTATTATTTAGGGTTGGGCTTCTCTCAAAAATACAAAACATATGTAAAAAGTGTAAAAACTTCACTGGACTGACTCAAAACAAAGCAGAATATATCGTTCTGCTCCTAAATAAATATATTCAATGAGCTGATGCAAAAACGTGGCAAAATCTGATCATTTTTTCCCCAAAACAAAAAGAACAAAAAACAAAGATCAAATCAGATTAAAGGATTGCCATATTGAAAGAAAGTATCTCACAAAAATACTGAGATCATTTTCTTCTATTTTAATTCTTAATGTGTAAACAAGCAGAAAACACTTTTGATGGTTAGTACGTAACTCTCTCTCTCTCTCTCTCTCTCTCTCTCTCTCTCTATATATATATAAGTGCTCGAGTTAGAGGATCAAATAAAGATGGAACAGATTTGTTTTTAGTCATTTCTTAAAGATGGCTAAGGACTCTGAGCTGCTCGAATTGACCTGGGCAGGTCATTCCACCAGGAGGGAACAGTTAATGAAAAAGTCTGGGAAAGTGATTTTTGTGCCTCTTTGAGATGGCACAATAATACGCTGTTCAACTGCAGAACGCAATCATCTAGAGGGCACATAACTCTGAAGTCATGAGTTTAGGTTTATATATATATATATATATATACAGTATTGTTCAAAATAATAGCAGTACAATGTGACTAAACAGAATAATCAAGGTTTTTCGTATATTTTTTTATTGCTACGTGGCAAACAAGTTACCAGTAGGTTCAGTAGATTCTCAGAAAACAAATGAGACCCAGCATTCATGATATGCACGCTCTTAAGGCTGTGCAATTGGGCAATTAGTTGAATTAGTTGAAAGGGGTGTGTTCAAAAAAATAGCAGTGTGGCATTCAATCACTGAGGTCATCAATTTTGTGAAGAAACAGGTGTGAATCAGGTGGCCCCTATTTAAGGATGAAGCCAACACTTGTTGAACATGCATTTGAAAGCTGAGGAAAATGGGTCGTTCAAGACATTGTTCAGAAGAACAGCGTACTTTGATTAAAAAGTTGATTAGAGAGGGGAAAACCTATAAAGAGGTGCAAAAAATGATAGGCTGTTCAGCTAAAATGATCTCCAATGCCTTAAAATGGAGAGCAAAACCAGAGAGACGTGGAAGAAAACGGAAGACAACCATCAAAATGGATAGAAGAATAACCAGAATGGCAAAGGCTCAGCCAATGATCACCTCCAGGATGATCAAAGACAGTCTGGAGTTACCTGTAAGTACTGTGACAGTTAGAAGACGTCTGTGTGAAGCTAATCTATTTTCAAGAATCCCCCGCAAAGTCCCTCTGTTAAAAAAAAGGCATGTGCAGAAGAGGTTACAATTTGCCAAAGAACACATCAACTGGCCTAAAGAGAAATGGAGGAACATTTTGTGGACTGATGAGAGTAAAATTGTTCTTTTTGGGTCCAAGGGCCACAGGCAGTTTGTGAGACGACCCCCAAACTCTGAATTCAAGCCACAGTACACAGTGAAGACAGTGAAGCATGGAGGTGCAAGCATCATGAAATGGGCATGTTTCTCCTACTATGGTGTTGGGCCTATTTATCGCATACCAGGGATCATGGATCAGTTTGCATATGTTAAAATACTTGAAGAGGTCATGTTGCCCTATGCTGAAGAGGACATGCCCTTGAAATGGTTGTTTCAACAAGACAATGACCCAAAACACACTAGTAAACGGGCAAAGTCTTGGTTCCAAACCAACAAAATTAATGTTATGGAGTGGCCAGCCCAATCTCCAGACCTTAATCCAATTGAGAACTTGTGGGGTGATATCAAAAATGCTGTTTCTGAAGCAAAACCAAGAAATGTGAATGAATTGTGGAATGTTGTTAAAGAATCATGGAGTGGAATAACAGCTGAGAGGTGCCACAAGTTGGTTGACTCCATGCCACACAGATGTCAAGCAGTTTTAAAAAACTGTCATACAACTAAATATTAGTTTAGTGATTCACAGGATTGCTAAATCCCAGAAAAAAAAATGTTTGTACAAAATAGTTTTGAGTTTGTACAGTCAAAGGTAGACACTGCTATTTTTTTGAACACACCCCTTTCAACTAATTGCCCAATTGCACAGCCTTAAGAGCGTGCATATCATGAATGCTGGGTCTTGTTTGTTTTCTGAGAATCTACTGAACCTACTGGTAACTTGTTTGCCACGTAGCAATAAAAAAATATACTAAAAACCTTGATTATTCTGGTTAGTCACATTGTACTGCTATTATTTTGAACAATACTGTATATATATATATATATATATATATATATATATATATATATAATGTCATATGAATATGTAACTATGTCCAAGGAAATTAGCTACTGGAAAAATAGTAGCCTTGTGCCAATGATCAGATAGGAGGTACACCACAAACTGGGAATTTAGATCCTCCAGATGATTTTATACATAAAAGCTGGACTTAATATGAGTAAGCAATTATAAATGTTGTCTATGTACTTGCTTAAGCACTCAGCTCAAGGGAATCCAGATGACCTACGGGGGCTGACAGGTACATTCCTATATAAAAATATGGGAGCAATAACAAAATCTGCAAAATCTGTTCCCTCCGTAAGACATTTTAGTGTGATAACAGCACTTTTTCTGGGGCGGTAGGAATGAGACAGCCAGAGATTTTTTTTGTGCAGTCATATGCAAAACAGTTCTATCTCTGTCTCTTCCTCCCTCTTTTTTTCTGTCACTCCTCTCCTGTCTCGCTCCCACTCTCCTTTCTCTTTCCTGTCCCGTATCCCAGCCTGTCTCTATGGTAACAGAGCTCTCTCCAGCAGAAGAATATTCTTATGCAGGCTGGAAGGCTGGAAATAGGTCAGTGCTGAGACCCTGTTGGAGATTTAAGGCGAGGTGGAGTCTTCCACACTACAAAGTGTTCCTGTATAGCAAGCGAGGAATAAGTGGGCCAGGATAGCCTATAGTGCGTGAGAGTTGATGGCTGGCCAATTCTAGCAAACTCATCCAGGACTGCCCATTCCATTGATATATCACTGGCTGTTTAATTGGCCATGACAGTGTGGTTTTTATTAGCTGTGCTGCGCCTGGAAAAGGCACCACTCTCCAGTGCCCTCCTGTCTCAGTGACTCATGCCTGCATACAAAACTTCAATAATAGAGCTCAGACAAGCCCTCTTGTTGCTCCTGCAGCCAGCATAGAAACAAAGGCATATGCATGCCACAGAAAACTTGAGAGCTATTATAAAACAGGCTTTATGACACATACACAAAACTATTAAAAATACTCTCTGGGTAAATGTATTTTATCATACATTAGAAAGCCAACCTGGCCAGTGACATAGCACCAATCTTG
The DNA here is from genome assembly GCF_003368295.1 of Carassius auratus. Lineage (NCBI taxonomy): Eukaryota > Metazoa > Chordata > Actinopteri > Cypriniformes > Cyprinidae > Carassius > Carassius auratus. The sequence goes on from NW_020525814.1 coordinate 10,378, forward strand.
GAACCATGAGACTGGGCCCTGCACACAAGTGATGACATCATGCAGTAAAGTTTACACAGGGTGTTGAATTAGTTTTGCAAATGTAGACAGACAGTTATGTTATTTTGGGCAAATCAGCCCTTTCCTAAATACGTTGCTCTTTATTTATCACTTATGTTTATTTCTCTTCTCTGTCTTAATTTAAAAAAGATTTAAGTGCATATGACTGTTTACAGCAAGTCGAAGCTGGTTATGGTGTTGGAGATGTATACTGCATGATCTTAATTTATACTTAATTTAAGTTATAATCACTCAGTACAAATTTTACTATTATTCAACTATTGTTTTTAAAGCGCCCCCTTGCATCATTCTTATTAATTATTCTTTCTGAACAATTAGTTGAACGCAGTTTGGAACCCAGGTCATGAGAGCCAAATGTTGTATTGCTCTGTATTTTCCTGATTTCCTAAAAAGAACCAGGTCATAAGAGTCATTTGTTTATCTATCAGACTAGAAACTATTCACTACAAAGAACAAGGTCATAAGTCATTTGTTCATAAATCAGACCAACTATTAAATAAAAAATTAAGGTAATAAAATAAAATAAATCTATAATACTTAAAATAAATAAATATAATAAAAATTAAATATATTCACTTAAAAGAACCAGCTCATAAGAATAATTTATTTATGAATCAGTCTAAAACTACTCACTAAAAAGAAGCATCTTAAAATACTATTTTGTTTGTGAATTTGTATACACTGGTTGTTTGCATGTTTTTGTTTTTTTTAGCAGGTCAATAGAAAGACATTTTTTTATTTCTATTATCATGTCATTATATTTTGATTCATATCATTTTAATTGCAGCATACTGAACACAGACTGCACACTCACATTCACAATTCAGATATGAAATATAATTTATGTTGGCCGAGTGGATAAGGCACATGCCTTTGGTGTGTGATTCAAATCGGGTTCAAATCCACTGTGAGACACAAATGTGTCCCTGAGCAAGACACTTAACCCCTAGTTGCTCAAGAGGCGTGCAACCTCTGACATATATAGCAATTGTAAGTTGCTTTGGATAAAAGTGTCAGCTAAATTAATAAATTTAAATGTAATGCTGATGGTTTGGAGGTGGTGTTAAAGGTTCAACAGCTGGGCAGCAGCAATGCTGAAAAGTAGTCCAGGCAACATTGATACACAGAAAACAAGCAAACAATAAAAACAAAAAAACACACATTTATATAATGAATCTGGAGAAAACTTTTTGTCTTGAATTCAGATATAAGATGCAGTAAGAGGAACAGAAAAAATGTCAAGTGTAAGAATGGCCACTGCCTTGGGAGTTGTGTGGCAGAAGTGGTTGTTTAAAACTGCAGATTGGCACATAAATCAGAGGAGAGAGAGCGCAGACAGAGGGGTCCTGATAGAAGCATACAGTGTCACCGACCAGTAATCTTTGAAGGCAATTTTATTGCATTAATGCATCCCATCCATCAGAGATAACAAACTAGAGTTTAATCCATTGGGTTAATCCATTAGCTAAGACTTCGCATGAGCAAATAATTAGCGTTAAGTTCATTGACCTGTAGCAAATTAATGTTTCTAACCAACCTTCTCACTGACTCCCTTTCTGAGCTGTCTACTTCGTGGAGATGTTGGTAGGCAGGACCAGAATCTCTTGATCCCCCAATGGCATTGAGACATCCTCTGGTTATGGGTGGGGTTCTGCGAGATGTAGGCCGAAAAGCAGAACGACTCCTCTGATCTGGACTATGAGAGAGGGAAGTGCTCCTGTAAAACAAAATACACATATAACTACTTCATGTATTTTTGTGTTATTGCTCGGGCCATTTTGATCCCCAAGGAGAAATGATACACATTTGAGTGTACAAGTGCATGTTTACTGAAGGATAAATAATATGCTGTGGGGCTTTGATTAGCATGAAGCATCAGAAAACAAATAAATATATATAAGCACACGTGACTCAGAACAAAGCAAAGCCACTATACTAATTTCTCTCTGAGATTTTCTGTCCCATTCCATGGCATTTTATTATGTTAGAAATACTCAACACACTCACTTTCTCTTTGTCTCCATCTGGTGTGCTGAATGTTTTACAAAGCAGAACAGATTTTCATAAAGCTCCCTGAGAAAAGCACTATGAATAAACGGTACTTAGGAATGCAGTCTTTAGTCTACACACCTGCAAACTTCATTAAAAAATGATTTACTAGATATATTTCCTCTATAATTAAAAAAATGGAGCATATTACTGACAAGTCACCTTGTTCACAATTAGATATTTATGTGATACTGCTAGGCAAACTACGGTGGAGATGTTGTACTGTACATACATTACCACTGAATGGGGCCACATTAACATAGAGATTAATTGACCTATCAGACCGCTGGCAGTAAGGAGCACACATTTGACTATTTGCTAAAAATAGCTTGAAGAGGAATTCATGCTTGGTTTTAGATAAGTCTCAGAGTCATAATTCACTGCATATTTAAGTAACAGAGTCATAATTCACTGCATATTCAAATGCTTCCTTACCCTGAGTCAAGAGCAATCTGTTAGATTGTGACGATCATTTGATGACATGAGCAGGTGGGGAGGGGTGGGACGGGGCAAACGGCTGTTTGCAAACAAATTACATGTCATCACAGAAAAAATAAAAATACATATATATGACTGAAAGAGTGCAGTGAGCCACAAACAAAAACTGAGAGTAGAATCAGGGCGTAACATTTAGATTAAGGAATGCATGAAGATTAAACAAGGTTTAAAGGCTTTGTGTCACTGCTATCACAGACTATCCCCAGCCCTCCATAAAACCCCCCAACACACCACATCTCTTATCCACAGATGGGCAAGCCATCATTTAAAACAAAAAAATCATTCAAATCAAAACACATTTTAATCAATGAATTCAATAAAACTTTCTATTAGACTCTAAAACAACCAAATACCTCAATTTCAGTTTTCCCTTCTCTGCCCATTTTTGACCACCATATTTCAGACATGCTTTTTTGGTTTTAGATTATTATGAAACATATAAAACAAATGCTTCTAGGGCTACCTCTACATTAATCTGGATGCATCTGAAAACAGTCCACACTAGCGGTTTCAAGCGTTTTGCAAACGTTGTCTCATCCACATTGAAACATCAGAAAATGTTAAATTCGCTTTCTGCGCATTCACAAAGCCTCAAAAAAGCTCACTGCAGATTATACACACGGAACAGACATAACACATTTTTATGCAGTTTTTCTGAAAGGATAATTTTATTTACGAAAAGGACCCACCATTCAATGATCTAAAATGTAATTGCTCTCATGTTTTGCCGCAAATGGCAATTGCGAATAAATTTGCATTCACCTTTGCAGGACTGTGATATGAATAGTGTACATGAATAGTGAAAAGTTACACATCTGTAGCAACAGTGTGAAAATGCATAGCACATAAAATGCATAATACCAGTATAAACATAGATATCATTGTTTTCAAAAGCCTCTGTTTTCACACTCCACACTACAATGCGAATATATATATATATATATATATATATATATATATATATATATATATATATATATATATACAGTCATGCCCACAAATATTGGCACCCTTGGCAAATATGATCAAATAGGGCTGTGAAAATTAATCTGCATTGTAAATCCTTTTGATGTTTTATTTGAAAAATTCACAAAAATGTATCCTTTCATTGGATAATAAGAATTTAAAACGGAGGAGAAATATCATTATGAAATTAATGTTTTTCTCAAATACTCGTTGGACACAATTATTGGCACCCCTAGAAATTCTTAAAAATATCTCGTAATATCTCGTAAAATATCTCTGAAGTATAGTCCCATTCATATTCACAATTTTGAGCACTCCAGCATGATTATAAACATGAAATTATCCAGCCATTGCTTCCTGTTTCACAGAAATATAAAGTGGAGTGAAAACAAAGCCCAAATGGCCTTAATCATCCATCACAATCAGAAAAACCAAATAATATATTTCTGATGTGCAGCAAAAGATGATTGAGGTTCACGAATTGGTGAAGTGGCTTTAAGAAAAGAGCTAGAGCAGTGACAATTTCCATTTCCACCATCAGGACAATAATTAAGAATTTCCAATCAACAGAAAATGTTAGAAAACTGCCTGGAAGAGGTTGTGTGTCTATATCGTCCTAATGCATGGTGAGGAGGTCAGTTTGAGTGGCTAAAGACTCTCCAAGGATCACAGCTGGAGAACTGCAGAAAATAGTTGAGTTTCTGGTTCAGAAAACCTTTAACAAAATTGTCAAACAGAACCTACATCAACACATATTGTTTGGGAGGGTTTCAAGAAAAATTCTCCTAGCTCATCCAAAACCAAACTAAAGTATATTCAGTTATCAGACACCACTGGAACTTCAAATGGGACTGGCTTCTATGATCAGATTAAACTAAAAATGAGCTTTTTAGCAGTAAACACTCAAGATGGGTTTGGTGAAAACAGGGATAAAAAGTCCCCCATGTGTACAATGAAATATACTGCTGTATTTTTGATGTTGTGGGCCTATATTTCTGCTGGAGGTCCTGGACAGCTTGTTTAGACACATGGCATCATGGATTCTATTAAATACCAACAGATAAAAAATCAAAAAGTGACTGACTCTGTTAGAAATCTTATAATGGGCCATGTTTGGATCATTCAACCGTACAATAATCCAAACACAAACCTCAAAAACAACACCGAAATGGGTCACTGAGCTCAAAACCAAGCTTCTGCTATAGCCGTTCCAGTCCTCTGACCTGAACCCTACAGAAAATGAGAGGAGTGAACTGAAGAAGAAGAAGGAGAAGCTGGGAATCTGAAGGTCTGGAGTGATTCTGGATGAAGGAATGGTCTCTGATCTCTTGTCAGGTGTTCTCTAACCTCATCAGGCATTATAGGAGACAGTTTTGAGCTGTTAAACTGGCAAATGGAGGTTTAAAAAAATAATTCAATAAAAGGGTGTCCTTAATTGTGGCCAATGTGTATTAGAGAAAAACATTTATTTCATAATGATATTTCCCCCCATTTTAAATTCTTATTATCCAATGAAAGGATACATTTTTGTGAATTTTTCAAATAAAACATCAAAAGGATTAACAATGCAGATTAATTTTCACAGCCTTATTTGATCATATTTGCCAAGGGTGCCAATATCTGTGGGCATGACTGTATATATATATATATATATATATATATATATATATATATATATATATATATATAAACAAAAACAGAAAAAAACCCTATTATTTTCAACTGTAATAATTGTTCTCAAACAATTATTGGTCAAATAAATGCAGCCTTGGTGAGCAAAATCAAAACATGAAGCTGCCATATTGCTTTGCACCAGAAAACTGATTATAACAAGGACTGGACTGGTTAATTGCATGTCGTCCCAGTGAAATTTATTTCTGTATACTGCTACTCTGCCATTTGTGTTGTCCCTATTACAAAAGTGCATATTAATGTATGTATTGCCATTTAGAACTATTATAATTGTCTTACTATTCAGTAATGCACAATAGTCACCGGGTGCACTATAATGGATGGAGAGCTTTTTGACAGAGGAATGTGGATTTAATACTTTATCTTTACAATAACCATTGTCAAAATGTCTTTCAGTGTCATTAAATTAGCATGGAACAAGTTATTTTTAGAAGGATAAAACAAATGTTTTTATTTTATTTTATGATGATTCATACCTGGGGTGTTTTCCTGTCAATGTGCCCTGTGGACTGGTAGAGGCAGCAGTACTCTGAACGAAACTAGACTCTCGAACATGTGGTGGCGAGGACCTTGTGGGTTTATAATACTGCAAAACACACAAAAAGGAAGACAAATGTTAAACATTCTACATTGTCGAATATGGGCAATGTTATGCCCTGTCATCTAAACATTTAATTAATACCTTTTCAGTCCCAGTTGGATAATTTATCCAGCATACAAGAGCAGCTCAGGCTTCTGCTTAACTCTTCGCTTTTATTCTTGTCTTTGAAAAATAGTCATTGGCCGAGGTCAACACGGTCTCACTCCAACTCGTCACATATTGATACTTGGTCAGGCACTTTGGCATCAATTTTTGACGCACAGAGTACCCCTTTAGTGTCATTTTTCGATGTGCAAGGTCCTCCATTGCTTTTAATAAGAAACCCTTAGTGTCAATATGCCGATGCAAATGGCTTATCGTCATGATTAAGTAATATATTGGGCAATAATATTGCAATTTTTGCATATATGTTGGTGTGTGATTTTTCATTATAAATAGTCCTAAACTTACCATTTGTCAATAAGACACAATATATAACAGACATGTTTGTAATGCTTTTATACTGCTTTTTATGGTTGGTTTTTGCAATAAATACCCGTGACTGTACTTTTATTTGCCTGTTACGTGTTTTATATTGTTCAGAAGTGGGTAGGTTTAGGTTAGGGGTGGGGTTAAATGCTCCAATGAAAGTATACATTTATATAAAATTATTTATATTTAATACAAATGCATTAAAACTATTAAATTAAGACAAACAACTGAAAACAACAGAGGACCCTGTGCTTCAAAAAATTATGCTTAAGGGGTACCTTGAGCATCAAAAAGTGACACCAAGGTGTCCTGACCAAGTGTCAATATATGATGAGTTGGAGTGAGACCATGTTGCCGGGGTTCCACTGATACTCAGATAAACCAACAGACCTATATGGAACCTGCAGACAAATCCAATTTAAATTTCACACCTTGAAAGACTACCTCATAAAAGCCCATTTCTGCTTTGGGCAGAATGCACACAATGATCTAAATGTCAGAGAGATAGTTAATCTCCTCCACTATCCCACCTTCACTCCACTGAGTCGAGTGGAAGAGAAGAGAGAGAGAGGGGGAGTGTACAGGAGGAGAAGAACTGATGGCTGATGAGGGATCAGAGAAGGGCACTAGAGTCACTCTAATTGGATAATATAGCACTTTCAGGACTATGTAAATCCAAGCAGTGTCCCAATAGCTTCCTCTAATGGAACTTGTGTGGGAACAATATGTACAGTGCAGAAGAAACCGTTTTTTGTTTTCTCTTTTACATTTGGCAGATGCTTCTTTTTTTTCCGAAGCAACTTACATTGCACTCAAAGTATGAATTTCAACAGTTTATGCATTCCTTGGGAATACAATTCATGACTTTTCCATTGCTAGCACCATGCTGTTTGAGCTACAGGGAACACTGAAACTTTATTGTAATTACTTAAAAATATGCAGTGTATGTGCATAATTTAGCAACTCATTATGTTCTGCTCAGCAAATTATGACTGGGAGCATCTTTATAGTATGATTTGAATGCATCATGTAACATCCCAGCCTACAGGACTTTGTTCAATTGTAATATAACAGTAGCTTGGAGAAAACCTCTTGTGTCTGTGAAATATTGACACTGCTTTGACAAAGAAATAACATTTGCAGTAAGCTTGACATTTTATTTTCAAACCTGGGGGGAAGTAAGATGACAATACATGTGTCAAATGTAGCCCACATAAAAGTGAGTCATACGTTTTAAATCACTTACATAAACCTCAGTCTTTTAACTCAAAACAAAACTAGTGTATGATTACTTGAGACTTTTATAGATGGTTGACACACTCTGAGCATTTAACCAGTTATGTAATGCAATGCTGTTATGTTTTGTTATTGTGATATGTCCATCTCTTACTCTATTCTAATATGAATTGCATAGCTGTATGATTTAGCGTCTTGTAAAGACAGTAAATGCAGTATTGAACATATCGGTGGGAGCTAGAGTTTGTATGAGTGTATATAAGATTTACACAGAAGACTAATAACAGGTTTATGTGAATTCAGAGAGAAAATAAAAGCTGAATATATGAAACATATAGAATATGGTTTGCTGAAATTATCATTTTATATCTTGTAGTCCATGGTGTGCAATATGAAATTAACAGTCAGTACATTTTTCCCCCTCAAACCCAAATATATTCTTCCATTAGTATGATGGCCATACCGCTTCACAAAAGCAAAGTTATGACTCAGACTCAAGTCTTAAAATTCATTTCCCACAAAAGGTTTAAAAAAGCTGTCTGATTCATTCAAAGATAGAAACGGTAATTTCTGAATTTAGGGTCAACCCTTTATCACATAGGTAACTAGCATTAGAAAAGCTAGAAGCCTATCATTACTGAAGCAGTCAATTTCTTTTCCCTTAGAGATGCAATTTGACCGCACTCAAAAGAACCTGTTCAGGCAATCAAAAATGACTTCATCCGAAACATTTTGAAAGCACATCTTTCTGATCTTTGAAAAAGCATTTTCTTTCTTTTTTCGAAGCACAGCCACCTACATTACCAGAAAATGCTTTTAAACAAACAGGCTAGAATAGACTGCTTAGCTGTTAAATTAATTGGGTGAATTCAGCCAAAATGTTAGAAAGTTTATAAAAAAATACTAGTATTTTTTGTATATAGCCCAAATTCTCATTTTTAAAATCTGATTAAGACTTACATGCAGGTTCTTCTGTATTATGAAACATATTGATGTTTTATCAAGGGTAATTCACAAAAAGTGCTCACAATCTTGCACCGTACAAGCAAAAAACTGCTAAGAACATTTGGAAAAAGAGGTCAGCAAACTGATATTGAAATATTATTGTTAATGCATCTGAGGAGGAATATGCAGCTAGTGGGCAGAACATTTGATGTTTACACATTCTGAAATGCTGATAAGAAAAGCAATGGGCATATTGGACAAAAGGGTACTATACAAAAGAGCTACAAATTTTGACTTATAAAAGAGTAATCTATAAAATGTATTTCAAAATAGCACTGCAGAGATCATCTCAGACATCATAATGGCACATATGAAAACTGTACAGACTTTTCAAGCTTTACAAGCTACAACACTACTGTAGACAGTAACTGATTAAATGTCATGCCAGTGAAGAGTTTCTGTGGTAAATGTGTTACATGAGTTCAGAGAGCTGTGAATTGTTCTTCTTGCTCAACCTCATGTCACACCCATGAAAAACCTTATGCTATGCAGGGGCAAAGAAAACAACAAAAATGCACATTTACCTGGCACTTGCTGGCCTAAAATATCATACTAGACAAGACAAGCTGTGTGTTGCCTGTGCATTAATAAATGTTTGTTTATACGCCCATGGGCTGAACTTTCACGAACAGTGCACCAGAAAGAGTGAGGTGCTTATGAAATATATATAGAGGAAAAGGTTAGGACGGAATTTGAGATGAGATGGAAACATATCTTACATCAGTTTTACAGATATTTCTACCAGAGGTTTCTCTAATACAGATATGCAAAAGTCACTCCATCTTATATTTAGTGCAGATCATATCATTACTGGAAGAAAAAGACGTCATCATGGATAAACAAACTAGCATCATGTGTCAAAAGCTGGTTTTGATTGCTTTGGCTGGAATTTGCATGTCTTCTGACAGTGCGATTGCTGAAGCGATTAAACAAAATCTCACTGGGTTTGAGTGACATTTAAATTACCACTGTGTTTCAATGCAAATAGCCCGCATCGGCTTATCTGTGATGGATCTGCTAGTTGGAGTGACTGAGAAAGTTATGAATATTAACCAAATGTCCCTACAGGACACAGGGAAGGTAACACAGTCTTCATTTTCTGGGACATTGGACTGGTGCAACGTTTCTGAGCTAGAAAGACAGAGAATGATGTAGTAATCACAAACCCTCAATGATGGACTAGTGTGACTACCATTATTAGTGTGTCTGTACTCAGAGAATAGCTGTGACACAGCTGATGCATGGGCTGAGCGGTGTGTAACTGTGTTAGCTGTTCTTGCTTCTAATTGCAGATGAGCAGAAAAGCCATAAGATGTGAATCTAAACCCCTTTTAATGTGAATTTTCAACGATCACATCATAATCATATCATACTTGACTACATTAATGCCTCCATGAGATTAAATCTGAAGTTTTGTGGCTCGTAGTCTAGTTGTTCTCAACCTTTTATAATATTTTAATTCGATTACCCCCCCCCCCCCCCAATATCACAGGAATGGTTAATTACATGCTCTCCCAATAAAATTTTTCTCCATACTGCTACTCTGTCATTTAGCCTATGTTGCGGCTATTACAGAAGTGCATATTAATGTATGTATTGCCAAGTAGAACTAATATAATTTTGTTACTATTCAGTAATTGTACCATAGTCACCGCACAGGACATTTAAAAATATATATATATATATCATAGGGTCTATTAAAAGTCAGATCACAAGAGTAGAGACAGACTAGAAGGCAAGATATAAATGCAACCCAGGTCAAGAATATACCATTCGTATACAAACATACATTACTGCAGGATACAAAAGAGGCCTGAAGTGCTTACTTTCTGTAGCTGAAGGCCTTGCTGAGGCCTAAGGCTGGGTGTAGGGGCCAGGCTGCATGAGGTGAGGATGTAGTTTTTCTGGCTACGGCTCTCTTTTAAGTGTGCCTGGAGCTTTTCCCTTCTTCTCCTGTAGGGGGCAGCATAATTAGATAAGAATCCAAAAATACCATGGGCTATGAGGATATTTATTTATGTAAACTCACACAAGCGGACTCATTCACATGCAAACACATCCCCCATCATCTGTGAAAATATGTTCTGACAGTTAAGACAGCCCATAGTTATTTTTCTGGGAGATAAAATAATAACTGCTGTACTTAAATGTCACTACATTATTGTTTGATTTTTTCTTCTGCCGGTTCACTCACTCATTGTATCATGTGTTCTATTTAAATTGCTGGGCTGTTCTGCACACACCCCTTCGAGCTTAAGGAGCTCTGGCTTGCAGTCAGTTGCTCTTCCTGATGATTCACTCAACTCATGGGTGAAATATGGATACATACTAAATCGCATGGATCAGATCCATCAAAATTTCAGTGTAATGTGACTATTATTACCCATTTCCTACTTATGCCTATAGCATGCTCCATTTTAAAGGATCATATTATACACTCTCTAGGCTATTACAAAGGCAGGGGTTAAAAAGGAACCAGTCATCTTGAGCCTACAATGACTGTGAATATTTTTATCAATTAAATAGTTGCACTGAGCAAAACAGCAAAAGCAGCAGCACATTCGAAGCATGCCACGGGTCAGAAATGTTTTAATTCAATCCTTTTGGAAAGGTGGCCAGTAGAGCTGTTGGTGCTTTTATGAGCAAGTAATTACGTCCCCTTCGCCAGTCATTATGTTTCTGGGTTTCCATAGCAGTCACTCTTTCCTCAAGCTTGTTATATAGCACCCTTCTTTCAAATGATATGCTCTGGGGAACAGCTCAAGCTTTGAGTAATTCTGAGGTCCACTTACTTGTTCCGACAGTAGAGAGCTATGCAGAGGGTGCCTAGAAAGCTGATCCCCATGGCAATACATGTGATAGACATCACTTGTCTTTTGTACACCTCCTTGCTCTCTGTTGGGACGAAACAAACAAGGAGGAGAAAACAAAAAGAGACATGAACAGAACATTCGCTGCTATTCAAAAACAAGTATATACAGCACATATGAGATGCATCTACAGAGAAACAATGACAATTAATTCAGCACATCACTAAATATTATATATATATATATATATATATATATATATATATATATATATATATATATATATATATATATATATATATATAATATATTGTTGCTGTATTTCTTTACTGTAATAAAGTTTGCATGGAATAAGAGGATAAAACATGGATGGATGCTCTAGTGGGAGCTTAATTTGAATATTTTTTTATTTTGTCGATATTTCATCTGAAGAAAGATAAACATGTATAGCAATAGCCAAAATGTTAAAAGGAAGTATATTTATATTTGTATGAGATGAGACAGAATGACCCAAACGCTAGTTTATGAACACACATACCCTATGTAACTCTTAGGGAGCCGTTAAACTGAATCGTTGAAAAGGGGCAAGTAATTGATGCTGGTATTCATTTATTTTGTGGGGATGGATGGCACAGGACAAGTATTAAAAACCTAAACCGACACTATTAAGTGTGAAAAATAGCTGCTGTCATTTCTAATATGAAAGAGAAAATCACGTTTGTCTTCATAACTGTTAATAGGCAATCAATCAGATTATACTCAGACACAACACACTCTACAAGAGCTGCTACAAATTTCACACTGAACACATTGGAGTCTAATGAATATGTCAGCTACATGACTGTGAGTCTGCCTAGTAATAAAACAATTGTGAGCTTTACAGGGTCAGACTCAAAGCAATGTTAACCTGGCAGGTGAAATTAACATGGTAAAGTCATCAAGGCTACCCAAAGTAATATCATACTCCTCTAAGTGCATTTTAGTAACACCCCTAGGTTGCTATTTAGGTGAACAGCTTTAATTTTTATTATTTTATTTCCTATTTCTTATTTTATCCTACACCTATCATACTAATTTTACACATTAATATTTCCATGGGTGGTCATTCTCTTCCCTATTATAGTGTCTATGGTAATAGATTATCCAACAGATCAGAGGTTCATGTAAGTCTACTAACTTGCAGAAAAGATCAAGAAATTAAAATGCAAAACCTTGTGAAACTAATCAAGCATCACTCAGTTTTCTCTTCTGCTTTCATTACTTATTCATTGTGATGCTTCACAAATTGACTTCTTATTCCCATGCCACTATTTGTTCACCATCACATAATTAAAGACACTGGAAACCCTGGAATGCAAAAAGCATAAAAAAGGGGGGAGGAGAGATAAGAGGAAGTGGGACGTATAAGCACATTATCTCATTACATTACATTACCTCATCCTCTTCCACATAACATTGATCCTCTCAAAGAGATGAGAGTGATGGGCAGAAGAAGTGGGGTGTTATGAAACATTTATGAAGTCCAAATCCAGCTATAAATATTATTGTGATGCCAATATAAAATGTTCAGGATTTATATATACAGTATATTTATGCAAACACACAATAATTGAAAAGTGAAATTAATAGTTGTTATCTAGTCAAAAGTGACCGTATATATTTTTACAATGCAAAAATAAAATTCAAAAAGTATTTTTCTAAAATAATTTCAAATAAATGTTGTTCTTTATATGTTTCTATTAATCAAATATTCCTAAAGAGTATTGCAGTTTTTAAAATTTCAAAATTTCAAATAAATGATCAATTATCAAATAAATTCAGCCTTGATAAGCATAAAACCATTAAAACTTTTAATTGGAATTACAGACTGCATTAAATATACACTTTGCTTATAAAGAGACACCTCTAAATAAATAAATAAAGCAAGCAAGTCAGTCAGTCACTATATGAGTGTTTTTTTTCCCAAACAGTTCAGATTTTGCTCCATTGCCCTGACAGTCTAGACAGTTCTTTTTTGACAAGTCGCACCCATGAGTGACAGCAATGCAGAGGAATCTGTTTGCTGGTTTTCTATTTATCTTTACACATCACTACATAGAGCAAACTCTATGTAGCTTTTTTTTCTGACCTGTCAGGTCTGAGAGAAGTGTTGTATTTTTCACAGTTCTGAGTTAATCATATATGCGTGTTAGTGTGACCTGAGTGTGCACTTTTTAGTAGAGGTACCAGTCCAGACATGTTGTGAGCTAGCCATGCTTGCTTACTAACCATGACTGAACTGGACAATGAGAGACCAGACATTTCAGTGGTGCTGCAGGCATTCTTAAAGACCCATCAAAGGTTTTGGCCCCTGCATGCACAGACACAACTTGAGCCAACCTGGAATACATGTGTTTCACTTAAGATTTCCATAACCTTCACAAAGAATTCAGGATTTTGTTTCCTTATGATTTTTAACTATAAAAACCATCCACTGTAAAAGTTTACTATATATATCTAAAGACCCAGGGGATAATTTGCTAAACATTCAGGTCATATTGGTGCAAAACCTTGTGTCTTATTTATGAAACACCCACAATCCAGCATAGAAAGTAAATCTGTAAATGTAAATTAACCAATTATTCTTCTCAGAGCAAACATTCATCCTTTCTATGTAAATGAGGCTTATTCTAAAATGCATGCTATTTGCATGGCTTAATTATCATTATACTATACATTTTTTAGAAGAGACATTTGTATAAAATTTCTTGTGATCATGTCAGCAGTAATTAGAATAAATAAATAAAATGAAAATAAAAATTATTGAGAAGATCTCTATAATCAGTGTATATCCAGACATGAGTTAGGCGTCTGGATTGCAGTTGTGTAGCAATGAAAGTAAAAGTGACATGACATTCAGCAAATTATGGTGACCCATACTCAGAATTCATGCTCTGCATTTAACCCATCCAAAGTGCACACACACACTGTGAACACACTCCCTGAGCAGTGGGCAGTTGGGGGTTTGGTGCCTTGCTCAAGGGCACCTCACACATGGTTTTGCAGGCCCGAGATTCGAACCCACAACCCTAGGGTTAGGAGTCAAACTCTCTAACCACTAGGCCATGACTTCTACGTAGCAATGTAGCAATGTAGCAATGTAGCAATGTAGCAATACTGAATACTACAGTAAGCTGTTACCTGATTTTAATTCCTTAAGTGAAAAGGGTGTGAAAACATTTCAGACAGATAATGCAAAACCAATGATGATATTAAGAGGTACAACTCATTCTTAGTGAAACAAGCAGCCAATCCGTAAAATAAACATCTGCGTGCATCACATGACTAATTTGTACCATGGTAAGCAGTTAAGATACAACAAAGAGTCTATTTAACTCTGAAAAGCAAAATATCCTGTCAGCCCAGACCTCGAAAATAAGCACGACCATCATTTTAAAGCAAAAAGCTGCCACATCTTAAATTAAAATTATGTTTGTTAGTTTTACATTTTGGTTTTAAAGATTTTTTTTTTGGCAAATATTGTTGAGATTAAAAAAAAAATTCTTATAGAACTACAGGCAGGGCAAGTAGAAATCTAAATGCTGGGCCATGCAATCGTATGTTTTTGTGTGTGTGTGTGTGTGTGTGTGTGGTTTTTGTTTTTATATTCATAAAACTCACAGTTTCTGCCCTCATTCTAGGTGTGCAGCTATCATTTTAACTACCTAAAACTAGAACATAAAATAAATTTCCACTCTCACCCCAAAAACATTTTCCTTTTTTCTATATTTTTCCTTCTGTCATCATTTTCCTTCTTCATGTGCTCTATGCTAACTAAAGAGAAAGCCAAGCTCAGTATGTGGTCTTAAAAGGCCTGCAGGAATCACTCTGCTCTCTTTCATCAAGTGTAGTCCACTCTTTGCCGTTGCTGCTAAGAGGAAGTGACACTGACTTCACAGGTATCATTCTGAACTCTGCAGTGTGTACATGTCAACTGTCAAACCATCACACAGAAAATACATTCTTAAATGAAGACTTAAATAAGCTGTCACGCTCACAGCTGTGTGAGATAAAGCAATGCATGAAAGCACGTCTCATTCTTCAAAGTGTTCCTTTTTTTTTTTTTTGCAGATGGCAGAATCAAAACAAAGGCCCTGTTTCAAATGACACACTTCATGTGGTCTCTCAGTCTTTCATGTGCGCATGTCCATGACGTCCACAAGGCTGCAGGGTGCCCCTTTGACGTTCAATAATTCAGAATTTGATAGAGAGATAAACAGAGAGGCAAGTGTGTTGAGCTCATTGAAACTACCAGTTCAGTCATTAACGAAATGAAATCAGTTACTCTGACTTCTCTCGACTTGTCTACGCGTGTGCTGACAGAAGAGAATGCAAATATCCTGTAGAATCTGTCTGGACAAAGAGAAAACAGGAAAAACGATTGAAATCCAGATATCAAAGTGAGCGAAGAGACAGCTCCTCTTAATTAGGAGACTGGAAATCAACGTGAACAAAACCCATCTGTCTGTTACCCTCCCTCACCCATCGATACAGTACAGCTCTGGGAATCTTCCAAGCTCGATAATCAAAAAACTGATAGACCTTTCCCTCTCTAAGGCACGAGATGATGTCGCATTAAAGTCAAATGAAATGTCACCTAATAATGGGCTACTAAAGAATCTGAATTAATTAGATTAGATTATGCAATGCAAACAGTGCATTTGTAAAAAAAAAAAAAACTAAACATATACAAAATTACATATTATCGTAAAGAATTAAACTTCTCGCCTACATATGCAATGTCAAATACACAATATATTTTATTAAACACAAATATATAACAGCAACTGACAGCATTACTGTGCCAACAATATAATTTTCCCTCACTGTCTCCTGTTACTGTCCTCTCAACATTTCAATGCCGTTTCCAAGGAGACCAAAGAGCAATGGAATTCTGCTGTGAAATGCAGCCGAGTGATTGGAGGGGAGGAATGAGGAGTTTGGGAGCAAATGAAAGTCAGGGAGCTGACACCTATGATTTATAATTTGCTCTCTGTTACTAATCTCTGACCCCAAACTAGACTAAGTGCACAGATTAACTACATGTCCCTACACTACATTGCTTTTGGTAAATAGCACAATAACTTCATAACTTCAGGCAAATTCTAGTCCTGTCAAATGTGAATGAAGCAACCTTATGCTTCAAATATTGCATCTCTACAAATGTGAACGCATTCATGACGACTCTAGGGGTATCTTCATAGAAGCTGTAGTGAAGAGTCAAGAAGGGGAATAAACAGTTTAGACCACATACAGTGCACAGTCAAAAGATATAACAGATGAATGTTCACATTCAAACACAGGCAATGAAAAGAAAAGCACGGCTGCACAAAACAGATACACCGTTCCCTCGGTTCATATAAACTCTGTAAGCATGATTCATCACTCTGCCAATAAGAAAAAGCTTTCTTTTTCTTACCCATGAACTCAATGCCCAAGTGATCCACTGCTCCAGTGAAGGTAGAAGAGGGCAGCAGTGAAGGAAGAGGTAGGGGACAAAAAAGGAGAGAGAAAAAGATGTTAGAGATATTCTTTGTTTGCATTCTATTCTCATTGTATACATAGATAATACCGCGATTGCTATTTGTGTGTACAGCTTGATCAGAAAACTCATGTTTGATCATGTGAAGTAAAACCATGGCTGAAATGTTCATTGTGTACATTTGAGTTTTCCTATCACCATTTGCAGATGAAACAATACCATATATCACTTTCATCTGCAATTTTGTATCAATGTCTGTGTATCAATCCATGAAGCATTTCTGTGCTTTGGATTAGAATGCAAACAGGTACACAAACACTGCAAAATTAAGTCATTGTATTTATTAATTTATATCCCCCCCCCCCTTAGTTGCAACACAACACAACCAAACATAATTATATTAAAAACAATATGATGATATCTAATAATAATGATAATTATAAAAATAAGAAATGCTACTGCTAATAATAAATGTAGGGATGATAAATAATTCCTTAATACATTACAATGTTGCTTCAGGTCAAATTATTTTAAAGGATATTTAGAGTATGTCTAGGAATACATGGTATACTCTTAAACCACACATACATTAAAATATTAAAAGGGTTTTGCAGTAAGAGCCTTATTTAAGGAGCATTTAGAATGTTAGTTGTGGTATGATCACTGATTTCATTATATTATTGCCTTTGTCCCAAGCACCGAGATTCAGCATTTTCTAATGTCTCCTGTAAATCAAACCGCAGGAAAGCATCTTCATTCTGCCAGAGAATTCCCAGGAGCTCAGGAAATGGAAGCTGTGCTCCTTCAGGTATGCTCTGTCGCAGATTTAAGAGTGCATAACATTTATTTCTGCCTCTCGTTAATGCAGTGGAGTAAACAGTATGAAGTCAGAATACAAGAAAGTATCTCCTGAGGATCTGCGGATGTGTTGACAGCAGTAGGATAAGAACCAAAGTTCTTAAACAAAGACAAATATAGATATTATTTCTGCTTTCTTTGGTCAGACTCTAAGATTTTACTCCATTTCTTATTTATGAGAACGTATCTTTCTCCTTCTTCCTCAGCATGCCATCAAATTGGGCTAATTTGACAAAGTTTGGGCAATTGTAAAAGGCTCTATAAAAGATCTTGCTTCAAGTCAAAACATCCCACCTGAAAAAAAAAAAAAAAAATGAAGACATATTTAAATTGGCAAGGGAATAGTAGTTGCATTCAAGATGCATGTGTGTTGGGTGCTCTTGGGAGTCTGTGTTTGGAAATGCCAACAATTTCCCTCAGAAACTTCTCAAATACTGTCAGCATCCACAGCAGAAATAAATGTAACCTGTAGGCATGTAACTTTCTATAACGTAACATAACATAACATAACATAACATAACATAACATAGCATAGCATAGCATAGCATAGCATAACATAGCATAACATAACAGTGAGAGATCCACAGTGAGATGCTCTTCCATCCATAACAAGCACAGGGCTTTTTGCATCATTGGCTCTGTGCCGACTATTCTGACCTATCCAGGAATAGTGAGGAAGAGATATGGCTGGAGCATATAGTAGTGGCTGTGCCTTGATGTCATAATGTGAGCAAAGACAGACTGTGAGGCAGGTGCAGACTGTGGGGTTTCAAGCCCGTTTACTTCCCCTATTCAAGCGCACACATACAGATGGAGCCAAAAATAAGACATTCTACCTGTCTGGAGCTACTTGTTTAAAGCTATGAGCCTTTGGGGAGGTTTTCTCCTTCTAAACTGCCCTCCTAACAACCAAGGACTCAAACACCCTAATTGCACACCTTCTGTTACTGGCTACTCAGAATAAATGCCCAGACACTTGACTAAACGCATAGAGTCATGTTTTACCATAAGTGTCTCATATATTACAGTACCCAATCTATGATTTTACACACTGCTCATTATCTCAGATGAGATCAGCTGTGTCCTTGAAATAGGAAGGAAGACAGAAAAGGCTACTGATGCTTCTCTTGTCGTCCTTGAGAAAACACTCATATTAAACTGCCTCAGCCACAGGTTCACTGGGACTGTGCTTCAAATTGTGCTAACTGTCCCCTGAAGTCGACCTGGGACGAGGGCTAGTGATGAAACATTAATCTACTGAATGAGACTGTCTCAGGTATTTATCTGTCCTACCACAGAGGAAGTTTAAGCACTCTTTCTGGGCCTCGACAGTATCTGTCTCTCTATCAAGAAGAAATGTGGGGTGATTGTGCTCGCTTTATCTAAATGTAATTGCACCCGATAGCCTGGTAACGCCTTGTAAATCCTGAGGCTTAGTGCTATGCAACATAAGAATAAATACTGCCAGACTAATGCTGTGAATTATGACTGTATTTTCCCCTTTTTTTTCTCTTTTCGGCTGGCAAACATTGTAATTGTCTGCAGGTTTGTTTGCTTTGCCCTAACAGAGAGAAACCTAGTCTTAAACAGATTTATTCCTGATGCATTGAAAATCTGTATAAAACTGATATCCCTAGGTCACTTCCGACCCAAGCTTAGCAAACGTCTATAATTTGATTAATTTACAATTGAAGCAATATTGTATTTGATAAATAATTTCTTAGCAAAATGTAGACATGCAATGAGTTTGTATTTGAAGTTGATGGCGCTATTAATACATTAATCGCTATTTTATTAATTACGAAATATGATAATTTCTTTAAAATTTGAAATTAATCAAACTACAGCAATGAGGGCTGCATGATAAATTGGATGAGATTAACCGCGATTGTCATTCACATTTAGTCAGTGAAGCCGGTTCTGTGTTCCGTAGTTCTCTGACAAGCTATGTAAAAATCCCATTCAAATCGTGTATAATTGTAAGATTATGAAATCTACTAAATCGTTTGCGATAATGACCTCTGTTTGCGTATCTTCTCAGTGAACTACAGTGCTGTGTAGTAAATCTGAGAGCATGTGAAAAACCACATTTAATAAACAAATTCATTTCATAACTGTTTAAAATAGATCCTTCTGTAAGATGGTGTGACTTCTTAAACAGAATAATTAAGGCACCAAATAATTAATAGTATTCTAAGCAGTGATAAAGGCTATGTCGATTAGTATTTCATTAGAGATATACTTTATTATAATTAAAATTATAATAATAAGAACTCAAATAGTTATCTGTTTATTAGTCACGTTGAATCAATGAAAGTAGTTAAATCTTCTCTTTATTCATCTGCATTTCCTGGATTTCTTCTTTGGATTTGGATTTATGGATTTCTCATTTTTCTTTGGATTGGATTTATGGATTTTCAGTGTGAGCGCGCCCTCTGGCTTTTCGGATGGATATTTACTGCTGATCACAGAACCGTGCTTCACTAAAATATACGCATGACAATCGCCGCCTAACTGCAATTTATTACCTTTGGGATTTAATTTTGATTAATTGTGCAGCCCTAACAGCAATCAGCAAAACTACTTTGATGCAAGACAACTAAAAACAAATACATCTAGTAAAGTCAAATTTAAGAGAGAGAGAACATGACCTCCAATATTTAGGTCTGCAAGAGCTGATAAGGAGTTTGGTTGAAGGGTCACAACACTGCCAATCAAAAGATATCGCTTTATCTCAAGGAGGACAACTTTCAAGATCTTCGCTTTGTAATGGAGAGCTTGACATCTCATCAAAAAATAAAATCAGCCTTGAAGCTGGGGGATGGGGCAGAGGTGTATTGTCACCATCCTCCTCTCTGACTCATCAAGCAGAGATGGTGTCCTTCAGAGTTCTTAAACCACGTCCTTGACTGTGTCCTTTTTACATCCCTAGTCACACATACACAACTTTACAGAGTCTAAATCAACTACTGTTGAAAGGCATTTAATTTCTTCCCTTACATTTTTCTTTTCTGTCAGCAGACAGAAACACCTCCATTGACATCTCCCTGTCAGAAATAAGATGGATTCCAATTTTCCTGTGGATTCCATCTTGCGAGTCACAGACAAATGCTATACAATGTCACTTTGAGACCTTAAAGATGTACTGTAACTTGAATATGACAATGAATAAATTATTTACTTCAAATACTCTGTGATGTTCAATTGTGTATCCTCAGCTTTTGCACTGATCATCTCTTTCTTTACTGTCAGCAAAGACAGGTTCTTGAGTTGTCTATGTATAAGGTCATTTGAACAGCATTTTGTTTTCTGGGTTCTTTAAAGACTCGTAGAAATACATAGAAAATACGAATTTTAAAGTGTAAATAGTTCTTCTATTGACATGCATGACATTAATCACAGGTAGCAACCGTTGAACCCTGAGAAAAAGCTCTTCCACTGTAAACAACAGAACTGATAATAATGGGAGCCATTTAGCTTTACTGCATCATGATGTAGCACATGCATCCAGTGGACACATGCTGTCAGCCCGTAGAATAATTTTTCATTTCTAATTGTAGCCTTTAATTTTAAGCGTACAGCTGCTCAGTCTCAAGCCTGTGAGTCGTCACATTTCATCATGCGGCTACTCGAAATCTAACATAAGAGAAAATACAGCTCTTGCAAAGAAGTTCGTATAATACAGAACAGAATGAAAAAGAATAAATCCAGATATAGACTTTAATATCTGAGTGGGCTGCTGTTGCTTTCATTATCTCCAGTATCACCTGTTCAACACAAACGCTCGCTGGCTCATTAAAAGTTTCTGCATCTGTAATCAAAGAAAATGGGACTAGTGAAACATGTTGAGCAGAAGTTAAATACTGGCCATGTTGGTCTGAGCATATGAGCAAACGACCCTCTCGCCATACAAGGGTCATGTGAGATGGAAACAATCTTCAAGTCGAACCTAACATGTCAATACTAGCCTGTATCTCACATAGCAAAGAAACTGAAAACAAAACAGCCCATTTTTTCACCATTATTTTTCCAAACTCTTCTCAGATATTGACATCAATTTTAGACATTCACACACAGTGAGTGTACAATGAGAGAAAAAAAAAAAAGATGCACAGCACAGAAAAATGATCGAATAAGATGATAGGATAAGAAAGGAAGATTTTTCTGTGAGAAAAATACAAAGGAGGACCGCAGGAAGGAGGACAGTGAATTTTACTGCTTTTCCTCTAATGTTTTGTTAGAAGTGCTCTGCTTTTCTCCACTGTCATTCCCTGGTGATGTTATGCCAAATGGAAGGTTTCTTCAGCCAGATGGCAGCAAACTCCCTGAGCTCCAACTAGAAGGTCCTGTAATGCACATTATGCTTGGTGTTATAACTGAATTAGAGAGCTGGTTAAATCTATGGGTTTTTTACACTTCATCGCTGAACTCACTTTGACATTTCAAGAGCAAAATTCAGCTTTGCTGTCTCAGGAATATTTTAAAATATTAGCACACAATGTATATAAAAAAAATATACAGTAGGTATAAAATTTGATTTTGATCCCAGTGCATAAAAAGTCAAAAATTATAGCTCTGAATCTACAAAACACAAAACAACCATTTCTTAGATTTGATTTAAATATGATTTTCTGCAGTCATTGCGTCAGAATCTAATCTTATCTTTGAGCAAAACAACTCAATGAGGCTTAATGAGACCCCACTGAGCGTCTGTTCATTGCTAGCTCAACGTTAATGTTTAACTAGAAAAGAGACCATTTCAGCTGCAGAACCTTAACAAAACAAGACACATTTCTGTTCTCCTGATCCGAAAAGAAAATGTAAATGACCCATGAGAGTCCATAAACCCTAACCATTGAGAGCCTGAGGGTACAAACGACCAGCTGAACCCCATTTACTTACACCAACAACATCAACGCCTGGATGAGTTTTGGATGCATATGTGCATGTGAGCTTTCACATGTGAGTGGGTGTCTTTGAGAATACCATGGCAATAGAATCAGTTTAGATTCATATCCAAAGCAGAGAAAGCCCCTGAGCAGTCCTAGAGTCATTTGGTTGTTCATCCCTGGAATACCCTGGAAAACTCAAGGATTTCTCACAACTAGAATGTTTTAGCCTAACAATAATTAGTTGTAGATTTGGAGATATACTAAAAGCTTAGGAAGCAATTAACATGAGATTAACATGAGATAAAATGTTATAGGCTAAGTGATTATTCATGACAAAGAATACTCTGTATAATAAAATGAAAATTACAACCACATCTGCTAAAATTTCACTACTTGCACTAGGCGCAGTTGCCTTGCAATTGCAAATTTCGCTAATAGACTGCCTAATAAGTTGATCAGTTATTCCGTGCAACAATTTTCACTTGCATGTATCAGAGGATTATTACAGAGGCAGCTGATGTTAATGAAAGAATTTGCAACTTTACTCACAAACTATAATTCCTGTTTATCAATAAGGTGAGAACGAGACCCGTTATGATCCTAAATACACTTTATTTTAATTCAGTTAACTGAAAAGAGTACTGTAGTAATAGAAGATGTTTGTGGTCGTGATGATGACATACAGCTGAAAATATAGCTGTATATAGACGGTTTCATCGGGCGCACGCGCCTGGACCTAAGTTAACTTCCGGTCTGTGTTGTGTACATCGGTCTGGCTGCGGTGCCATCTACAAACGCAGTTAAAGGCAAGGTGATGAGTAGACTGAAGTTGGGCTCAGGTGGTTGTGCTGCGGGATGTGTTTCCCATACATTTATTTATTTTTGGAGACTCGCCACAATTTTAAAACTGATCGATTTTCAAAAAGGCTTCGTTGAATAAACGAGTAATGTTACGTACTGCACGTTAAATAATTCCTTACATTTATCTGTTTAAATCTCAAAACGAGGCACAGGTGTTTTTATATCGCTATATTTCTGAAGAAGGACTTGCATGTTATATGCCTGATAGCAGGCGTTCATAGCTTCGTTTACAGCTGTTACTGGGGAAACCTCTATTTCTCGCGCTTTATGTCTATGCTTTAAAACATCTCCTGCTGGCAAAGGATGAATTTGCATTTTCATTAAGTCCGCCTGATCCACGCAGCAAACACATTTTGTTTGTTATCAAAAAATATCTACTCTAGAGGGACTTGGCTGTTGTTATTGATTCTATTTGGAAGTCTACCGGAAGTTAAGTTAGGTCCCAATACGGGCACGCGCATTAACGTTTGTTTATGTTGTTGCCGTTGAAACCGTCTATACTACTAGCCCTGTGTAAATAGCTAGAATTATTTTATGGTGTGCTTCAGACTTATCCCTTAATAAAACATGAACAAATACATGATGAACTACTGTATTTATTACAGCATTTTTATCATCTATTATCTATTTTATTTATTTGACAGTAATATTATTTATTTTCTTAAGAGAAAAAGAACTTCAAATGCAGCCAAAAATCTAACACCGCAAACTAAAAAAAGGTATTTTAGTTTTACAATATAACTGTATATAAAATTGCAATAAGTCTAGGAATATAAAAATATATATATATTAATATATATTAATCAGTTAATTTTTTTTACAACAAAACAAGTAAAAAACAAGCAACCGTCTAGGCATAATTATTATTATTAATAGAGACGTATTATTATTAGAGACATAGCTAAATCTACTGTAGGTTACAACAGTAGCTTAATTTACTCGCGTTAAACCGAACATTTATTTTGATGGGTTGCCATGAAGATCTTTGAGTGTCTGTGTTTATGATATGACAGTTTTCTCAAATGAAACGGTAAATTTTCATGAAGTGAGGGTTTATGCGTTCGTGTCCTCACATAGTGACACACAGCAGAGACTACAAAACAGCGAGCTACCGCGCATCTGCGCCCGTCACCCACAGAGATGTAGAATATGCAGGAGTAATATTTAAATATTATTTTGCAGTTTAATATTCACAGACACTAGTATATATTTGGCTACAGTCTGGAGCCTTGCTCTTTGACTAACACGGAAGCGACTGAACGCAGCTGCAGATACCGAATATACTCGGGAGTCGATAACTTACTACCGGTGCTACAGAGACGCCGGTCTCATCACATTTTTTAATTTTCAGCACCGAATTTGTAGTGAAGTGCCAGTACTTGTGGCATCCCTAGTCGCCGTTTTACTGTCTGGTTGGTCCAGTTTGAAATACTGCTAAACAGCGGACATACTGCCAACCACTGATCTATAATATAGAAGCGGCTTCACTGTCTGTTGGCAGTTTAGAACGCGATGAGCGATCCAGTCATATATAGATCAGTGCTGCTAACGTGTTTTCATTTCTTCTTCGCTGCTCTAAACGGGTTGCTTGTGGCAACACAGCACAACTTCCTGTGTTTGCTATGCATTCTGAGCAGCAAAGAAGAACCGTGCAGCAGTTAGGCAAAGCTAGCGGTCATAATTAGGTCTTGTTTAATAAAATGGTATTGGATCAGTATATGGGTTCATGTAGTCGCCGATGCCGATGCCAGAATTTGTTGTGGTATCGGTGTTATTTCCGATACTAGTATTGGAATTGGAACAACTCTAGAAAGCACAGCTACAGTTTTACAATCATGATCATAAGAGAAAAGTGTGTGAGATATAGAGGATGACAGAGAGAAAGAGTGAGACAGCAAAAAACTTTGTGAAATCGAGATGAACACGACCCCCACAACATCATTCATCCACAGCATTAAGCTATAGACTAGGACAGCAAATGAAGTTGTAAAATATATATATATATATATATATATATATATATATATATATATATATATAAAAAACATTTTGCCAATTGTTTAACTATTGTCTCTGTAACTGTAAAAAATAATTTGGGCATCCCTTCATTTGCACTAATCCTGTCTAATGGGAAGATTGAGGTTTGTGTGTCACACTGCAGCTTGTCAAAGTCCGACATGATAATTAAAAGCGTATTCATCTCATCTCCGCTATTCTGTCCAACTTGGAACAATATTTGGTCCTGCAATGTAATGAAATCGAAATGCACTGAATCTTGCTTTACACAAATAAGTGCTAGCGAATGGTACACACAGCTTAAGAGCGTTCAGCCATTGACAGATATATTTAGCACTTGTTGCACCTAGTGACAGGGGCAGATTTAGTGAATTGAATTTTTATGCTTGTTGCTGCACAATGGTGCCCCATAGTTGTGTCCAATGTTTCTACATTTTCCATGTACATGTGTTAAATGGCTTTAAATACATATTTAAAGAGCATGCTCAAAGATGAGACCAAAACAGCGCTGGATGAAGTGGATTAGATCCCTGCAGGGGCCTCAAATATAGGCCCTAGCCCATCTTTTCCCCACCCCACCCCCCAAAAAACTACTGTTTCATCTATTAAAATAGTTCAATTTTGTACGTACAGGTAATGGAAAAGTGATTAAATTTTGTTTCATGTTTTTATAAAGCAAATTTAGAAAAATGTTTGAAGCATTTTTTTGTTCTTTAAATGTAATTTTTGTTTTGTTTTATTTTTTGTTTTTCAGCGGCAGGCAGTGAATTGATAAGTTTGATCAATTTAGCCTTCTCAAATCATCATGACTTGCCTAAAATAAAATCTATAGTTTTAAAACAGCTATAATTCTGTACAATAATAATAATAAAAAAATTAAAACACAAATTATAATGGCATATATAGGCTATGTAAAACCTTGTCCTAAAATTGTATAGCTTTTTTTTATATTTAGATTTTTCTGATTGTTCTGAAGAACTTAACATAAATTAAATTAAATTAAATTATTTTCTGCAATGCAATTTTGTATGATATGTGAATTATTTATTATTCTCTTTTTTTACAATGTCATGAATTTGTTGCATTCCCATTTGTTCCGCCTCCACTCCACCGCCCTCGTAGATTAGAGCTTCTGTGTTCATTTAAAAATGTAAATTTCAAACATTATTTGAATTAAATAAAGCAGTCCACCATTTTTACTGTTATATTACATGATATATAAAGTAATGCATTTATGCATGACTTACTGTATAAACAATCCTTTCAGAGCAATTTGTTGTAGCCACTTACACTGTAACTACATGGAACATGAGGGGCACAAGCACCACTTTCATTTACAGCTCACAAATGTTGTATTTATACTTTAACTACATGGAACAAGAGGGAAACAAGCACCACCCCGTGAATGTTGCATTTACCTTGTAACTACTGTACATTGAACAAGGGGGAAACAAACATTACTTCAATTTACAGCCTTCAAATGTTGTATTAACCCTGTACCTACATGGAATTTAAAAAAAATAATAATAATAATTTCTGTGCAAATATACACTTGTTTTTTGTTTAATTTCATCTTGTTCAGTGGTCAAATTAAACCCTCTAATTTTAGAGTACATCCACTGAAATACAAATGTATCATGTATTTTCTTCTACGAACAGCTGGAAAGAGGTAAGCTTGTTTTAAGCTGCATTGAACCTTGGTGGTATATCATGCAAAGTTATTTGGTGATAGTGGTGTTGGGAAGTTGCTTGTGTGAAGTTGGTGAGATCGATGAATAAGCTTTCAGAAGGTAAGAAAACTCATTAATTAAATCATAGCAGAAACCCATGAACTCATTTCTGTTGATGTCCATTTTTGTTGTTTCGTAATCTCCATCATGTTTTCTTTAATAATAGAAGGGTTAAAAATACCTAGGGCAATAATAAATTACCAATATAAAATTATAAAAAGTATACTGTCTTTCTAAATCAGTGGTTCCCAAACCTTTTCAACTCACGGCCCACACAACCATACACATATGTTTGCGCGGCCCTCTGCAAAAAAAATTAACTGACCCCGCTATTGTTCGGTTAATAACTTAGTACTCAGAAGCTAGATGGTTAACTGTATTTATTGGCTGAAAAAAAAAAAAAAAAAAAGCGATTTCTTTGATCAATTTTGCAATTTCGGTTTTAATCACAATTTTGACACACACAGATATACTTTAAAGTCATAAATGTATATTTCCAAAAAATTAAAAAAAATAAAATTATCAAAAAGTTGTAACGTCTCTAGAACAGACGTAATTCGAAATAATCACTAAGTTAAGGTGTAGACTTATGGCAAAAATATAAATAAATCCTGTGTGAAGGGACTTTTTTTCTTTTTTGCCATGCATTCTTCATAGAGCTCATTAATTGTAGCGGTGCCTCAGGTATTGAAATAGATTAGTTTCTATGTTATACAGGTTCACACGTAGTCCGTCTGCAGTGCGTATACAGTATGTCTGTACAGTATGTTGGGGGTGGTGTTAGCGCAGTGGATAAGACACACGTCTGTGGTGTGGGAGACCCGGGTTCGAATCCACTGTGAGACACAAATGTGTCCCTGAGCAAGACACTTAACCCCTAGTTGCTCCAGAGGCGTGCGACCTCTGACATATATAGCAATTGTAAGTCGCTTTGGACAAAAGCGTCAGCTAAATGAATAAATGTAAATGTCTATGCAGTTCAGAAGCAGCGAGAGCGAGTTATTGTAACACGAAATTACATTGGAATAATGCGTGAGCGCAAATCTCTCTGCACGCACGCGGATCTCCTTTGCTCTGTCACAAATCCAGACATGTTAAACCTGTCTCCTCTCCTGATTTCGATTAATGGCACAGCCCTAGAAAGGAACTGGCAATGAACAGAAAATAACAGTTACAAGTTAATATGATTTTTTTGTTATTTAATTATATATATGAAATGTTGTTATTATGTTATGACTTAGACATTTTTACATATATTAACAATATTATTATTTATTTTAACAGTAATTGGCGGCCCACCTGCAATACCACCACTAGTGGGCCGCGGACCACAGGTTGAATGTAACACATTGTTCCCTTATACCTACACATACATTCGTTAAGTCTCTAACTTGAACATTTACAGGTACTGTTAGGTAACACTTTAGATTACAACCCACAGAGAACCACGTAATTATAGTGTTTTTATGGTTTACGTTTCTGTATTTGTAGTGTACCTTTAATACAAAGTTCACTAAAAGTTCAACAAAGTTAATGAGACAGTTTTACAGGTGGACTCCTGTAATACCCACCTGCCAATCAACACATGATGTCAAACAGCTTCTGTCTTTCTTTTTCCATGTTTTTGCAGGCAAATGCACACGCATACACGTGCACTTGCGCACACACAGGTCTTCGTGGGCAGACTGGATGTGGGTGACTCATCGGTATAGCTGCCTGAGGCTACAATCAGTCTCATGGATTTTTTCTTAAGCATTTGAGACAGTTTCATGACATACCAGTGGACAACAAAGACAGAAAAAAAATAGCAATGTCTAAACTGGACAGCCGTATGCGATGAGAAAAGGCAGGGCTATGGGTTCTCAACACTCATGAATAATGACTATAGCAGGTGCAAAATGGTCTCGCACAGACTCATAGGTCATGTTCAACTAGAGCTATGCTAAGGATATTGGTGAGTAAAAATGATTTGTGGCCTGTGGTCTTCAAATAGGATCAGAGGAATCTATGAAAAGCAATAGACCATGTCTAATATAGAGGATATCTAGTTCTATGCTATGATATTCTCGAAACCGTTGTCCACAGAAATTTTTTATTTATATTTAACAAACACAGGCTAACTGTGTAAGCTGTGCTCCAATATGAGCAAACAAAGTTAGATGCAAGCCTGGCTTGTTCACATTTGATATAATCATTGTACTGTATTTGTCTTTATTGAGTGAGGGTATCAGATGCTCTCAGCATCTTCAAATGTGCTTGAATAAGCCATTAAGATATCCATTTTCATCAATCTACTACCAATAAAGCCATGCAAGCATAACATCTTCTGCTGAAGCACTGCCATGATCTTTATTTTCACTTCGTGGTCAGTATTGCCATCAATTTAAGTAGTAACAATCAAACATTTGCCATAATGGCTGCCATTACAACAGAAATGGCAAAGTTTGTCCAGTATTCTGAGGTGGAATTGATCATTGGATACGCAGAGGCAGCTGGTGGACAGAAACGCAGCAGGATAGAACCAATTACTGTCCTTTTCTCCTCCCTTCCCTTCTGTCTTTACTTTCTTTTCCTATTCATGTAACAGAGTTACAAAAGTCTTTATGAACCGCCAGACAGACTGTATCTGTCAGCACTTTCTCAGCTCCCCATTGTTTGTCATTGTAAGGATGATGCTGTGTTCCTCCCAGGGAATTATGGGTAATAACTCTGAAGTGCTCATGGCTTGTGAATAAAGGTGAGGAGAGGATGCATACAAGGCTGACTCACAGACTAAGGGACGTTGGAGAGATTGAGAGACTTAGGAAGAATTATTAAAGGAGAGCCTCATAATGTTTAGACACTAAGGAGGCCAGAGAACTGACAGAACCCAGCACTGTGAAATGAGAGGTATGTCAGTACAGACAGATCTGAAAAGCTGCAGATGTGTGTAAAAACCTTGAACAGATGAGATGAGAGTGTTAGTTACAAAGCAAACTTGATATTTTAAACTTTCTGAGATTATAGACTTGAGTGAGTATTTAGCTGTACACATACACACACACACACACACACACACACACACATATATATATATATATATATATATATATATATATATATATATATATATATATATATATATATATTTAAAGCATTGCACACACACAAACAGACACACACACACACACACACACACACACACACACACACTGGAGCCTTCAAATATGTTTAACAGTCAAATATAAAAAGGCAGAATGTAATTTGATTTATACGGAATTAAAGACTCGATTTTATTTCTATATTGACTTGGCAAAAAAAAAAAAAAATGCAGATTTTGCTACACTAGGAGAAGTAACTGCTTACCAGTTTTCATTAAAATGTGAAAAATGTAAGTCCTTAAAAAATAGACTGGGTTTTATCTAATACATTTTATCCTAGTTGTCCTAGATGTGGCGCTGCGCGGCACGGCACTTCTCGTCCTGTGTGCGACCCCCTTAAGGCTAATAATTTTTTATATTATAGTATGTATAATAAAATTAAGTATATTTAAATAAGTATAATTAAAGTATGTGTTCATGTGTGTTAAGGGCTAGATTTTCACTGGAGGAAACAACTGTGGTGTGATGAGCGGTGACAAGCAAAAACTTTAAAGTAGATGGGAAGCCGACTGCTCCCTCATGACCCTTTGTAAACTGTATTTATGACAAAGAACTGCACAGATACAGATTTTTTTTTCATTTTATCAATCTATCGATAAACAAAGCTTGTGTCCTCTTTTTCTGTTTGAGTCCGCTCGCGCTGCTCTGCTGCGATCTGCGGATTGAAGAGCGTGCTGAATGACAGTGAGGAGATGAAGTATGACGCTGTTTTCATATGAAATTTAAGAGCTAAATGCTATAGCCCCGTTAAAAAAGCCTAGCGACGCACATGCTTCTGCATTCTTATTCGATTCAGTGCACACCGGTTCCATGGGTACGGGTTTCGGTACCCAACCCTAGGTACAACTAAAACAATAATATAAAACATAACACAAAAATATTATACTTTTTTACATTTTCTATTCTGATTATAAGAATACATGGGTCCTTTTAAATGGATGTCAATTGAGAAATTAATTAAGAGTCATTTGGAATTGGATTTTGACTCAAAACTGAATCAAATCCCAAGGTATCTAAAGATTTCCACCTCTAATAGCGTGTGTGACATTTCCTAGTGATTGCATAGAAATTATATCAGCGCGATTTACATAATCTGATGCACAGAGAATCACGGATGAACATGATGCCATTATCTTTTATAACTAATCATGCCTGTGACCTGGCCTTTAAATTGAAAGTTCCAAAAGGCCAATAACACTGTCATTTAGTCAGAGAGGCTGAAATGACGACAAGAAGCTCTTGTAACCGAAACCATTCAAGTACAAGGAGCCCAAAGGCTGCGAGAACCCACTCTAATCAGCAATTCTGACAATTACTTACCCCCTTTTACCTGCTGGCTTTGGCAGAGCCATCATCAGAAAGACACTGCTAATAACCACTGACTCTCTTTTCAGAAAACAGATACTGTGATCAGCAGGGAATCTGGCCATCCACAATGAGAGATCTGTTCTCGTAACACTTGGAAATTAGGAGGAGGCCTTGAAAGTAACACTAACAAATAGATAACTCCACAAAAAAAAAAACAGCTGGTATCTTTGGAGGCGTGTGAAATTGAGATCTAATAGGTCACTGTCAATCAAGCAGAATAGAAATGTATGCAGCAATAAGTGGTGATGTGTTTTAAACCCTGAGTGCAGAAATCATGTCGTATATGATTGCTGAAAATCAGGTGCATTGAAAACTCTTGACGTTTGCTTGAATATTTGCCAGATGGATGCTGATTTGAGTTATCAGAGGAAAATGTGAGAAGATGACCGTCTTCAGGCAGGTAGTTAATAGAAGCTCAACAGGTTAAAGATTAGCTTCACTACATGCATTTTATTCTCAGCCAAGATATGTAAAGAGGAAAAAATAGCCCTTAACCCTTCCTACATGGCAGGTTGCCAAGGAGACTGTAACGGAACAATATGCAGTAGAAATCAGCATACAATTCACATATTTTTCATTATGAAGTGGCCTGACAAGATCTAGATCTTACTGTAAATGTCCCATCCAAAAGCATTACCTCAGACCTGGATAAATATTTTACAAGTGTGAACAAGCATAATTGCACTGGGCCTCAACAGATGAATTGAAGCAAACAGTATTAAATTTCCCTTTATGCTTGTGTTACACTTTCCCACATGGTAAGGTAAATTGACTCTAGAGACTGCAATCCATTAGTGTGTTGCCCCAAAGAAGCTGCAATTGCCTCATGGCCCAGCTTGTGTGATGATGATGCAAAACAGACACTTTATCAAATAACATGCATACAGTATTTTGTTTCGAAAAAGTCAAACGATGAGGAGTCAGAGAGAAATATTTAAGTAACAACGGGGTAAAATACATTAATACAATTTTGAAACCCTCAGTGCGTCAAAGTCTTGAAGGTGCAAGATAATGCAAGTTATTTTCTTTTATAAGCCACATGAGTGCCATATATCTGTTTAGCTCATGGCACTCCACTAAAACTAGCTGCCATTTCAATCAGTAAAACTGACTAAAACTTTTTTACATTTGAAGTATATTTTTGTCATCAAATATAAAAGCAGCAACTCTGATTTAACTGTAAATATTAACACTGCTTGAATATTACTTGATATGTATTGTGTGGTAACTGTAGACAAAGAAAGGTGAAAAGATTAATAAAAATAAGTTACTGGGTTCATGTTTTTATGTTGCTTTAAAATACTCAACTGCAACTTTTGCTCCAATTTAGCTTAAAGGTCCTCTGAAGTGCCTTGAAACATGCGGCATTATTCTATGTGGTGACGTAATTTCAACTGAAACATGAAGAGAGGGCAGGACATATAAAAAAAAAATAGCCAATAGTGTTTTGTTCATATCTGCTCGGTCCAGAGCTGTTGAGCTCTGTATAGCTGCATGTGACAGCCACAGTCTAATAGATTACCCCCTCTAATAGATTTAGTAAAACAAAACAATGGTCATAATCATGCTGAGGCTGTGTGGTTTTTAATATATGCTGCTGACTCGTGCATATGTCTCTGGACCAGAGCCCAAGTCCGGATCATATGGTGTCCAGATCAGACTGTGTTTGCTGCCGCGGTTTGCATGAAACAATGTGAAACCAGACCTCATTTACACCAGTCGAAAGCATATTTACACTGTCTAAATCATTCCCTATTATCTACACTGTGCACTACGAGCAATTCACTGTACAGGAAATACTACACCTTGAACAAATGACTGATTTCAGCCGGCGCTTCAGCATCAATTTATGGTGCAGGGGACAGGCTCTTCGGATTCTAGAGAGAATTTGAGTAGTCAGAAGAATTGATGAGAAGATGAAGTACGATGCTACGTCAAAACAATCGTTGAGGAGTTTTGGCGGAAGTGATGAACTGCAAGCTTCGAATGCTTTTATCTTCTAAATGCTAATTTTGTCACTGGTTTGGAGCACACTGCCTTATAGATAACCTTAAGACTAACATATTAATACTAACACCCAAAACATTTTATTTTTGGTTTCATGGGGACTTAAGGAATGGAAATGAATTAGTTCCATATGGGAGATAACAAAAGACAGAAGGATGCAGGTGAAAGATAACTGTGTCTAACTTGAAGATAGCACGGAGGAATGGCACATACCTATTCATAAACTGCAACTCTACTCTGAAATTATATAACCATATTAAATAACCATAAATAGGCTCCACCTAGAAAATTATTGCCATCCCCAGAAAAGACAATTTAGACAACTTTATGTCTGAAATTATGAAACTAATAATAATAAATATAATAAATGCACTGTAACAAAAATACACTGCTTTCAAAACCTCAGGCTATTTTGCCTCTTAGACCTTTATTGTAAGTACATTATAATAAAATGCATTACCTGTTCTATTTGACAAACTGAGGGGTGAGCTGAAGTTCTTTTATCTGGTAATAAACCACAGGCCACAGATTTTAATTTAATGCAGAATGTTTTTAGTCGTGTCAACCTTATGAAAAGGTCTTCATGAAGTTTAAAAAAGTATAATTTTTCCCTTTCAAAATGTACTTTAGCTAAATTGAAGGAAAATGCTTCCAAATAAAAAATAAAATAAAATAAAATAATAATAATAATAATAATAATAATAATAATAATAATAATAATAATAATAATAATAAAGGAAAAGATCACCCACCGAAAATGTAAAAACAATTTACTTTAAAACTGCATTACTTTATTTCTACTGTCCAAAAAAAAAAAAAAAAAAAAAAACAGAAAGAGAGAAAAAAAGGATATTTTGAAAAATGTTTCTTATTGTCCGTACCAATAAAAGCAAAAGCCGATGCTGTTTTCAGTGTATGGATAACATTCTTCTTTTGTATTTCATGTTGGCTTGGGATGGCATGAGGGTGAGTAAATGATGACAGAAATCTTTTGTTGGTGAAATATCCTTTTAGGATATAGTTATTGTTGTAATTGTTACCCATGAAGACAATTAGCTAAGGGACAGAGACACAACAGAAAGGAAAAGAGCTTGAAACATGTGTGATGAAACTCATGGCTGTGTCCCTCTCCTCTCTGAATCTTGCTTTTAAGAGCAGTGGCACATGAGAGACTTTGGCTATGTGTGTTCCTGTCCTGTCGGTGAACCCATTTCTAGCATTTCAAACATTAATCACTGAAAGCCTGTCTACTTTTGTTTCTGAAATGATGAAGATGGAGTGAATCTGAAAAGGCAAGAGTAACTTTTGAACAGAAGGCATACCAGTGAGATTAGAGAAATTTCAGAGGTGTAAAAGCACAGTAAGTTCATCCTGTATGTGACCTGTATGTGGAGGGTCACATGTACAAAATGATGTCTCCTGTCTAGTTGGCCAACATAAAATATGTGTGTGGCTTATATTTCACTGGCTTTTTTTCCCTTCAACAGGCATATTATTGTCTGAATTGAGTCGTAAGCTCATTATTCACAATTTGCTATTGTGACATGTCTGAAATTGGTTTACTCTGCTTTGCTTAATTCTATTTTTTTTTTCGTTTGCCCAATAGGTGGCTCCTTGTCTCTGTGCCAAAAAGTATTAAGAAGTGGCTAAGACTTGGCAGACTTGTAGGGCAAATCTGTGTCAAACTCTGTCATGGTGCCATTCAGAAGATTACAGTGCTGTTCATTAAGTGAAGCAGAAGAAACAAACAGAACAGAGCAGAGCAAAATGCTATGCCACACACACTAATCATGTGCAGGAAGCGAATCCAAAAAACTGCATATAATTCAAACAACCTCTTTTAAAGGACTGGTAAAACTGCTAAAATATAGCTGCAAAGTAAATATTTCAATTAAGTCATTGCCTTTTTTCAACACGAACATGCTTCCTTTGTGTGTAAATGAGGTTTTTGGAATTAGATTGCAGCTGTGGAGTTATACATTCTAGCTTTCAAAATCAGGCCTACAAGATGAGGAATTGTCCTATGCAGATTTTCTGGGCATGCTAGCACTATAACCTGATTTTTACAATTCCTTTAGAGAGTTAGAAACTGATAAGCTGAAAAATAAACATCTTATGTATATTGAGGACATTTTTTTATTATTTTTATTTTATACAAAACATACATACATATATGTTTTTATATAAAGTATATTTATTTTTCCCAGTTTTATTTTCTATATATTATTATGTGCAGAAAAATTAGTTTATATGATAAAAATAGACAATGTGCTGTACTAATACCTTTTCTGGATATGAAACATGAATGTTATCTTGTGACATGTGGGCATATGTGTGTTGTTGTACAGTATATGCGTTGGTTTTTGTTCAATAGAAGGGTGTGTACTTTTTACATTCTCAGCTGGTAGGATTCACCAATTACCATGTGTACACTGCAAATTCTTGAGCAGCTCATTTTATTACTCTTCATATAAAATGGTGCTGATAGATCTGTATGAGAAGGTCAACAAACAGAACCCATCATAAACATGCTCCATTTGTGACTCAAGTGGGCTTACTCACTGCATCCCAACATGCAATAACTACCTATACATGCGCGCACACACACACACACACACACACACACGCACACACACACACACACACGCACACACACACACACACACACACGCACACACACACACACACACACACACACACACACACACGCACGCACGCACACACACACAATGTATGCATGCAAGACCACACACTCACTGCCTTATTCAATAATATGGTCATCATTCAGAAAAGAGACATCCAGGTTCGGTAGAAGCCTGTGCATATACAGCCATTAGCTGAGTGGGTGGGGAAATCTAGAAATCTGTTCCTGTCAGGAAAATATGAAAATGTTATGACACTTTAGTAATGACAAGGTTTCTATGGCAACTGTGTCAGTAAGACTGCAAACTGTAAAGCCTTGTTGTTACTGGCAAATGAATGCATAAATGCATTATGGTCCACAGAGGTTAAGCATTCATTTGGGTTAGAAGCTGAAAGTTATATAGCCATTTCTCTCCGTTCACATCAGTGACCCTGTACACTCAAAACAATTTCAAAAGGACCATATAATACATAGACTGTACATGTGGTATTTTCTATTAACTTCAGACATGGCAGAGTAAAAATGTATGCGTTTACATGCATCTTATTTATTAAAGCACAATGCAAGAGCACTCACTTGGATCAGACAGGATGGAATCAGTCTTGGGCAGGAACTGGTCACAACGAATGCCCTGGAAACCCTCTTTACACCTGATTTGAGCAAAAGAAAAGAAAGAAAAGAAAGACAGTTAGTAAACTGAAATAAAATGTAAAAGCTAAAAATAAAAATAAAAATAAAAATGAGAAAAACACCAAATTACTACAAATTTTAATTAAAATGAAAGCGAATATAAAAATCTAAGCTATTTTTAAATATCAATAAATACTATGATAGTTTATGAGCGATATAAAAATGACATCTTTGTCAGCAAGTAGCTGAATACAAATGCATGAGCAAGAATATAAAGCTTCCAGAAGCTTTCAATCCACCACACAGGTAATCCAACGCACATGTAATCCAAGACACAGGGTAGTACAGACACAACACTGAAGAAACACAGACAAGACCAGACAACAAAAACTGAAAACACAGGAACTTAAATACACAGACTAACAATGTGACACATCTGAACATGATAGCAAATCAAATAACTAACCGTAATGACAAATGTGGACAGTGGAGTGGTGCAAACGAAAAACAAAGTCCAAACTGAACTGATACCGTGGTTACCTTACTATAATAAAAGCAGGTGTTATTTATTTATTTATTTAAATCAGACAATTAGAAATGATTATTATTATTATGACTATTATGATTATTATTATTATTATTTTATGTGGTAATCAACACTGCCACATGTGTTTTTTATTGAGCTTAACTTAAATTGAACCTGGAATATTCCTTGAAATCCTTTAGGTCACTTCACCGCTCTAATTAAAACATTTTTCAGGGGCAAGGCTGGTCCCTGTGCATTTCACAACAATGAAACTCCTAGACACAGAAAAGCCAATCAGAGTGAAAAATGTTCAAGGTTTTTTTTTGGAAATCATATGGGAATCCACACATGCCATGTCAAGCATCCATTGCAGATGGCAGTAGATTGATTTGGAAGTAAATGGGCAAAGCACGTTTGCTGATTTTCTACCTCAGCAAAGCCCTGACTGCTTGAATAAGCCCTCTCTGTGTTCACTAAATATGGAAATCGAATGCTCGTCTTTTAAATATGAAATATGTATGCCATGTCCCTCCCAGCCAAGCTGTCTGCTCTCTCTCCAGTTCTCTTGCTCATGTAACTGCCCATGTGTTTCTGCCCTTCTCAACCCCCCCCCCCCCCCAATCCTGTCATCACTTTATCCTAATTTTTCCCTCACGTCTTGACTTTTCAAAGACACTGGAGGCTAATCCCACTTTCAGCTAGTTGAGTCAGGAGAGCAATGTGACAAAGAAAAAATGTCCCTGGCTCTAAATGGCAGAGTACAGACAGAGCATATGAATATGCACACAAGCCTCAACATTTAGCATATAGTTATACAGCACATTTCATCCTTTTACAGAGGATCAAGAGCTCAATTTAATGCTGCATATTGCTTAAACTGTATGTTTCCAAGTTCCCAACTGTAAAACAAATACATTTTAAAGACAAAATATTTTTTCCTCTCTCTTAAAAAAAAAAAAAAAAAAAAAAAAAAATATATATATATATATATATATATATATATATATATATATATATATATATATATATATATATATATATATATATATATATATTATACAACATAAATAAATATTGAGCATTTGCCGGGATCAGCAGCTTTCTCTAAGCTATTTATATGATATTGCTTACTATTCATGCCATTTGCACACCTGTAGAAATTTGCTTTTTTCAGAAGGAAAGACTTAAATTGTAATATACTAATATAGTTATAGTGGGAATGAAGGCTCCGTCTGGACAGCATTCTTTCAATGCACCTATTTTGTATAAAAGCAATGAGAAGAGCAGCTCTTTTGTTTTCAAATGAAATAAGAAATCTGCTCACCCACATTATGAATTATAAAATAGCTTAGTTTGTTGGTCCATTGGATAAGATTGCTTTCTTACAACAAGCAACTCCTCCAGAGTTAGTTTTCAATTGGGCCGTGACTACCAGATCATTCAGACAATCTTGGGCTGATTATTTTGGTTTGAAACTGAGAGTGATTGCTGTGTTCATATTCGCCAGGTGTGAAAACACCCTTAGGCAATATATTTTTACTTAACCAACAACAGCAGTTGGAAACAAGGCCATAGTAGACCCATTGCATCATAAACAGTAGTGGTGTTTTGTCCTAGAATGAATCAGTGTTTTGAATAAATTGGTTGAATGAATGATTCACTAATAAAGACCACTGATGGTATTCTTCCAGAATGAATCAGTTTTTTGATTGAATCAGTTGAATGGATAATTTAATTTATCTGTAGACATGCACTTGTCACTACCCACTGTCCTAAAAATAATCTGTAATCTACAAGATTCATTGCCACCACTAATGGACAGAGTGAAGGTCTGTCAGGAACTCACAACAAGCAGAGTGATACAACAAGTTAAAATCCCAGTCCTAGCTGATCATTCTATCAAACTACCTAGTATAATTGACTACATTTTTTCAAGCCTCGAGTTCTCTGAAGTGAACTGTTTTCGGTTTAACAGTCTGTCTTTTTGTCATGTACAAATGCACACTGTTACAAACATGTTGCTGTGCTCATGGAACAGTCTTACTTTCTCTGTGTTCTGGA
This sequence comes from Carassius auratus, assembly GCF_003368295.1. NCBI lineage: Eukaryota > Metazoa > Chordata > Actinopteri > Cypriniformes > Cyprinidae > Carassius > Carassius auratus. Next base: position 50,020 of record NW_020525814.1, read on the forward strand.
CCCCCCCCCCATTACCAGAAGAACTGCAGAAAACTGATGAAAATGAATAATTTTGAATACATTTGAATAATTGTCTTTTCTCACTCAAAGCCCAAAATCCTAATCTTACCAACAGCAACAAATATTCATTGGGCCTCAATGCAAGCAGAACAAATTTCTATGTAAATTGTCCATAAAAGCATTCTTGCATAAATTGTTAACGTGCCAATTTACATAAACATGATTTTACGAATGATTTACACAGAAATTCCTATAAGTTGCATCACTGTGATATCATTTTTACACCGTTGTCCAATCTGATGTTAACAATTATCACTCCTCGCGCTATAGTAAAAATCTGCATACGAATAATTGAATGTAACTGTCATATGTGTCGTTAGTAAAGATTTTACACTAATTGTGCACAAGGAGCATTATCAAATCAGTAGCGCACATGGGCATCTCTGTGTTTTACATAGCGAATAGGTCATGCCTGAAGGATCTGTGGTCAATTAATCTCTCCCCAATTAATGTGTCCACAGGCAAGTGAAGCTGATAAAGATCTGTGAGATAAGAAACTAATGCAGTACAAATTTACAGAAGGAGGATCATTAAAACAGAGATCAAGTTCTATGGCAGTATTCTGAGGAACAGTCATTATGGGCTCAGTATGAGCTGTAGCAATTGGCAAACAGTGGCAATTAAAATGTGGGGAATGGAAGGAAAGAGGTGTGGAACTGTAACTGAGAGACCACATTTGGGCTGCTTGTCTCCTTTTATCTTGCCCCGCGCAGACATTTTGTTCACAGGCTTGATTTATGTGGAAAGATGATACATGTTTAACGCAGTAGATCAGCATACGGCCAAAGTGGAGGCCTTTTCTTCTACACAAAGTTTTTTTTTTTTTTTTTTTTTTTTTTTTTTGCGTATCTTACTTACTGTATAACTTATAAGGAATTATTGAAGAACTAACAGGTAATTGTTCACTAATACTTAACTCACTACTGTTAACTACTGAGGAAGATGCGTTAACTAATCAGTATGAAATACAATTTTGTGATTATGTTAAGTAACAGATAGCTAATCAATAACTAATGTTATCTATCATACCTCCTGAAGTACTACTATTAATTATCTACTAAGGTTCAAGAAAAATAATGGTTGCACTTTATTTTACAGTACGTGTACTTACATGTACTTATAGTGTACTTATGGTGTATTTATCTAAGAAAAATCTGGTAATACAAGGTAACTACATGGAGTAGGGTTAGGTTTAGGGGTAGGTTCAGGGTTAGTACCTAGTTATTACATAGTTATTGTAATTACTATAATAAGTACATAGTATGTACATGGGAACAGGACTGTAAAATAAGTGTTACCAAAATAACTATGAAGTAACTACTAATGGACAGTTATACACAATTACATTAATTGTGACACTTTCATATAAATGTCATTAGCATAAGTAGTAGTATTATGAAAATGCAACATTAATGAATGCAATACCTTTCATAGAGGATTTGTCTGTGTAGTAATTGCTTTGTGAGTGTGTTTTGTTAGAAATTGGCTTCCAGTAGGAAGGCAAAACTTACCTTAGATTTTATATTTTAGACAGTACTGCATGTGTGCCTCCTCAGCATATACCATGATTCATTCATTCAATACCTGTATGTAAGGCAAGTACTGAGGGAAATACAAGTAACCAATTAGTAATTAATAAATAATTATCAAATAATTCTGCAGGACCTATTTCGCACCTGAAACTGTAAGCCTATTCTAAAGTGAAATTCTAGTGAAGCCTTAGTAATTAATAAAGACTTATCAGATAATTCTGCAGGAATTACTTAGAACCTGAAACAGTATTTAAGTGAACCTATTAGTTAATAATAACTACTACATAATTTTGACTAAAATCACACATACACAAAAAAAAAAAAAAAAAAAAAAAACTATAAAAGTAATCATAAACTAAATCATAAACTAACTTTTTTTTGTGTAACATTTTACTGGTGTAATATTTTATTGTGGTATTTTACTTTTACTCAAGTACTTGATATGTGGGCCACAACCTGATTATTATAGTGACTATTTGCGTATAACTGTTCAGTAGTAGTTATTTCATAGTTATATTTATTGAAACTTAACTACTGTAGTAGATCATTAATAGAAGTTCTTCAGGAGGTATGACAGAATATATTAGTTATTGATTAGTTAACTGTACTTAACACAATCATAAAATTATATTACATACTAATTAGTTAATACATCTTCCTTAGTAGTTAAGTCTTAATGAATAATCACCTGTTAGTTCTTCAATAAAAAATTAAATAAAAGTAAGAAACAGTATTCTAAAGTGTTACCACATGAAATACTGAAACATATCTTGGCTGGGTGTGACAATGTATTTTAATTGACTGGCCTATGGTCAAACCTTTCATTCTAATGTTCTATTATTTTTTCTTTACTCCATGAGGCCCTGTCATGCTACAGGACCCCCTGTGTGAAATCATTCATTTCTTCTGTATAATACAGGCCTATATATGTACGTTGTTTCTTGTCACTTTCATATTCCTCCCAACCCTATAATTTTCTTTGGAAATTTTGCAATGGAATATTCATTAGTCTCTGAGACCTGCAAAGAAAATGTAAATATTTCTCAAGGACCCAGAATGAATTAAGTGTTGCCTGGCTTTTAATTAGCACCACAGTCATTAATTAGCAGGAACAAATGGGGGATGGGGATGGGACGCTGGAAGGAGGTGTAGATCA
>NW_020525815.1:0-45476 GCF_003368295.1 Carassius auratus
TTTAAGTGAGCAAAATCACCCTCTGCAATAGGCAAAGCCAATTTTGCTCAGTCTATCGCCCTCCTATTTCTCTGATTGGCGATAAAATCTCTTCCTCTGTCCTGTCAGCCTTACCCACTTAAAATGGCTCCAGTGGATAGACTCTCCAGGGATCTCAAATGTCCCCATGCACCCCTTAACCTCTCTCAGTGTGCAGGATAAAATCTGTGGCTCCCAGAAGACGTTTAAAGATAAATTAACACAAGGCCAGTGTTAGTGACAAGCTTGAAAAATAATTGCTGAGACAATTTGTTGTTAATTTCCTTTTTCTATATTTCACGAACAGCTTTAACCCTTGAGATTCACTTTAGCACTTCACCGCATTGTAAAGCATCAATGCATATTGCCAACATGAGGAGTTATGGTGAATTCACTTTTAGTCACACTAAATATTTTAAAGCAACTCCAATACCATTAATAATTAATTGTTCCATAAAATTCTTGTTGCTTTCTGTACACTAGCTTCATTATCATCACCAATGAAATGTACCTACATAAATGTATGGTTACAATTCTATAAATTGTGTGTATAATATAAATAATATATTAATATAATAATATAATATAATATAATATATAACACTATGCTTCTACTACCCTGAACACCATTATTGCATGCTTCTACATTTTTTCATTATATGTAGACTTTTACATGACTTGTTCATGTTTAAGTTAAAAACTCCAGAGCTAAAAATCATTAGTTCACAAACCATCAATAATAAGATTATTTTTATTATTTTATGGAGAACCGATGTGTACATGACACATCAGTCACATACAAAAAGTATGGAGATAGGTTCCTCCCACTGATTCAAAATACTTCACGTTCATTAGCTTCATTTGATGTTGATAGCCCGTATCTATAGTTAGAACTTCCTTGCAAACTGTTCTGATTGATTTCATGCCACCTGACTATAACAGCTCTCACAGATTCCAGACCCTGAAACCCAAATCGGGAAGACTGACTCATATGGTTTTGACGTGTGGCCACCCAATATAACTGTAAGAAACTGCGTTTAAAACATCCAAGTTAAGACTAATAATGTTATAATAATGATAGTATAAGGCAAGTCTATAAACAGGGAGTAACACTATAAGCAGCACAAGATCATTTAAGAGTCTCTGGTTTCAGAACTCAAAATAATGTGAGATTGTCAGAACTGGATTGTAAAAATCCACAGTCGCGTATATTAAGTCAAACTACATGCATAGTTCACTGCACCCAACAGAGTGCGAACTTGCCACTTTGTTTGTGTCTCGGTAGAAAACATACAATTGTCTGTTCAAGGTACACAGAGTGATGAAAGAAACTTTGCACAAAACAAAGATATGAAGCTCTTATTGTTTTCTTGTCCTTTGTGCATGTCTCTCCAGTTCTGATAGAACGGTAACAAAAAGGCTAAAAAAAAAAAAAAAAAAAATCCTTACCAGTTCACAGTTCTCTGTGCTCCCGCTCTTGCTTCTTGTCAAAGTGCTCTGTCCTCTTCGATATTTGAGTGCTGCCTCCAAGTTGTCCAAGGTAATAAATCCTTTGAGCTCTGTGTGTGTGTTTGTGTATGTGTGTGTGGTGTGTGTGTGTGTTTGAAGGGAGGGTCTATGAGAACACCTCAATACTGTTGACACCTAATTATTATCAAATGACTCTTTGACATGATGTATTCTTAGAGGTACACTTAGTCATACTTCATATTGATAGTCAAAAACCAGAATTAATTAAGGAATTTGCTTTATTTACCACAAATCAGCATAACTGAATAGTTCTGAAATTATGAAAACAACAAAGAAAACTTTACTGTCTCTGCAGTACTGTAAATGTTTGACATTTATGTTTTAAATTCCCTTAAAACAAAGCAATTAAAGAAACCATTTGCAATACAACTGACTTGATTTTTATGTCACTGATAAAATGACATACATTTTATGTACCTTTAGCTGCACAGAGAACAAGGGGACCTCAAAATAAAAAAGCAGTGTTCTGAAAGGAATTTACCATTACAAGGTGGTTTGTCAGATCAATCAAAGATTTTACATCACATTTTGCAAAGTCATATTTCTGTCTGCTATCTAACATCATCAGTGATCTTGCAGTATATCGAGCAGTAAAACCCATTATAAGAAAGCGAAGACACATTTACTGCTGCTGAACAATTTACCTTTTCCCGTGTTTTTAATGTATTGATAGCACTGTGAATAAATAAATGAAAAAAAAAAAAAACAGTAGCTGTGGTTTTCAGAATAATTACAAGAATATTATAATAAAAATATAATACATATTCACAGAAAAACCTGTAAATTCTACAGTTCAAAAACTCAAATTTACAAAACGCTACTATTAAATAGTGTTTTGCGACACATTAACAAATCAAAGTTCATCACACGATTTTAAACTAATATATAAAATCTTTACGTGTCGTGTGACGCAAATACACAAATACTAAATAACATAATAGTAACAAATATGAAACCGCAACAATGCCATAAACATTAAGTAAACAGTCTGTTATCTAAAACCCTAATAAATAAGTGATAGCAAAAACTGTTATAAAACATAATTATGTAAAAGAAATACCATCAAATGTGAAGTGTCATCCAGGGAATTCTGGGAATATCAGTTTACAGTTCTCACTGTGAGTTAAAATATTCATGCATTTTTACTTCTAAAAAAGGTACAGTGGTAAAAATGCATGAAATGTATAGAGTTGAATCTATTACAGGTTTTCCCCATATTTTCCCCAGGTTTTCCCCTTAACTTTTTACAGTGAGTCTATAGAACAGAATGAGCACCTATGCAATTTTTATTATTTATTTATTTTCCTTTTTTTTATTAAATGGACAAAATATTGTCGATTTTCAATGTGTTTTTTTACTTTTGGCCTTGTATCCATGTGTCCATGACGTCATGAAAAAGCCTTGAGAAAATATCCAATCATAAAATACATGACAGTATTATTTTACATAATTAAATTCATCCAGTAAACAATCCCTGGGCAATTATGTTTATGCGTTTATCATTTAGATTACAATCACGGAGTACAGCTAGGATTGCATTTAGGTGTTAGGAAAGCAACACTCCTCTCACTTCAGCCAGATAAAATAGGCATTCGTGTTAGAACATAAACATAATCTCTTTCATAATTATCCGCATGTGTTTATGGCCAGATTTTAGATGTAAAAAGTGTAGTGTGCATTAGCTTATCCATGTAAGTTTGTAGATACTTGTGTTTCACTGCAATCTCCTTGACATTCTGTGCATTCAGTTCCTGTGTACCTGGAACTGAACCCAACACATAAACCATTGAATTGCATCTGAAATGACTCAGCAGAATATCATTTCTCCTGATCACATGAAGGCTGACCTGGAGCACTCATGGTAAGATGTGAGAAAAGATGGCTAATCCTCTTAGACCACAAAGGTCACTGGGTCACAAGAGTTTATTACCCTCTCATTACACTGTACCATGACCTTTCTGCTTAGGCTGCAATGTGCATGGAGCAAAGTTATGAAAGGAAGGCCTAAAGCCAGGAAGCCTGTTCTCTGTCGATGACTGATTGATTGTTATTACCTGGAGCCAGTCGTGTTATGAGCAACAAACATATTGTATAAAATAGCTGAATAGTAGCTGCTTTCAGTTATATGACGTAAAAATATTAAACTAATTTCTTTTAATTTATATTCTTCACCTGCTAAATTGTGCATGGGATAGAACCACTTTTTAATTAATTTATATCACATTTAAGTGACATTCAAAAACAATTCACAGTACAGCAGGTGAAAATCATACAGATGGCCCGAAAATGAACTCATCTTAAAGCTCTTCAGAGGATATTTGCACCTTCTGTGAAGCTTTGCACTTGTTTTACAAATTTCCATTTATATATGACAATCTCTAACAAGTGAACACAGCTGGTGGCCCTGGAAGTAAATGAACAATGCTCAGAGAATTACGGCATTGCCAGACACACTGAATGCCAGTTGCATGACTGGAATGTCATTCGGAATTGCTTTCTGTGCTGTCGTCATTTCTAAAGTTCAAAAGGTCTTGAAGTAGTAAAATGAACGCTATATTATTTTTCATTTGGAAGATCAAACTGAATATACAGACTTTTGCATTAAATGATTCATGCTCATTAGCATTGAGAATACATATCCTGAGAAGTATTTCTGTTATGCATTAAATGATGCATTTTTTTTAAGGAAATACAACTGATGAGCTTTCCTGCATTAATTAATTGATAATGACCTCAACATATTATGCAACTTGTAATTGTCTTATGCCAGCATTATTCTCTGTCTTAAGCTGCCTAACTTGTTAATTAATTACAACATCTGTAGGAAGTGAACAAGTCAATTATTTTTTCCAGCGTGTTAATTTGTGGTGCAAATGCAAATGAGGAAGTGGAAAAAGTCTGATTTCAAGGTGTTAGCCAATGGTGGAAATGCAAATGGAGTGATTAGCCAAATCTGCATGAAATGGCAAAGATGGAGTTATTACAATCCTGCAGCCAACAAAGTTATTTCAGTGCAGACAAATATGTGTGAACTAGGAATATGATGGTTAAAATCTGTTTCTGAAGATGGAATCAAGCAAGCTATGAGTCAAGACTTACTATTTTTGAGCAATCTAACAAATGCGGTGGTGGTTGAAGTGTATATTTAAATCTTATGCAGTGTTCATATCTGAAGGATTCATTTGTCTGCATGTCTAGACCCTGATAATCTTATTTACAAAAACATAAATATCTTGTAATCCTTTCAAAGTGAATTCAATATTACAGAAAGATAAATGTATGTTTTTGCAAGAGGCAATAATCAGATTGTATACTAAAACAGAAAAGCTATTGATTTGCCTTATATATGAGAAAAATAACAGTTTCTCTCAATTGCGAGTCCAACAAGTGAAGTTTATATTCCTCCTCCATCACATTCTCTCATTCATCATTTGCACTTTTCCCAATGTGACAACCTGTCAACACCGTCACTTCAGTAATTTCCCATATTTGTTTATTTTTGAACATCAACATCCCAACCCCCATTCTATAAAAATAGATAAAATAACCCTGTTCATTTGTACCATCATCCAGACTGCTAAAGAGCTAAACAAACAGCTAAACAGTATTTTTTTTTTTCTCACTAGCTGTAATCATTTCGAGCTAACTTTGTTTAAATATATTTGAAACTTCAGTTAGGACTCAGTTATACTTGCTTTCTGTTTTGTTTTATTTTTGGGCCAATCTATGCTACACAGCAAACAACTATATAAACCTTTATTTCACAGCTAATGGTAGCATGGCTCATGCCCCACAGGAAGCAATTGGTTTTCTGGTTAGTCCTCGTCTAGAGTGGCGACTCTTGATGAGTTGTAAGCAACGCTTAGGGTGACATCACTCTTGAACCCTTCAAGTGGCAAAAGGTCACCCACTGACTCCAAATTTACAGCACCTTCAGGACAGCCATTCCAACACAGCATGTACAGAACACAACTCCAGACAGAATGTTATTTTTAGGGAAGACCTAATTAAATGACTGGCTGTGAAGAGGGTACTGGAAGGTGGGAAAAGTTTCCCACATAGACATTGCGTCAGAATAATCTGAATCTGTTGACACGCCATGATGTTGTCTTTGAGGGAACATTTATATATTTGCTGCCCATTTATGTAAACTAATGGGAGATTAATAAAATTCCTAATAAAAAAGACATATATATATATATATATATACACACACTTCAAACATGCTATTATTTTTTTTTTTAATTTATGAATTAATACTTATTTATTTCTAAATTTTTAGGGTATTTTTTTTCTTCTTTTTTTGTAACCTAAGGTTTATCCTGATATGCTTAGTTTATATTTTACCACACAATCTTTTTGATGTTGCTCTAGTTCCAGGTTGAGGTTGGCAATTCAACAAGGACCAGCAGGGGTCAAATTGGGCTGCAATGATCCAGAACAGCATTCTGGCAACTTTGATGCAAAAAATGAATTTTTTGCTGTTGGTTTATAAATCTAATCCACCCATGTATGCTCAAGAGCAGTTTCTGTCTCCATTTAGCAAGTGTACTGACTTGAAAAACATTTTCCTTGGTCTGTTTAGAGCTGTATATGCTGACGGGTATTTACAAAATGCTTTCAACACAGGTATATATAATATTTATAATTTTAAGAGGATTTTAACATCACCTCACCTCCAAAATTACAAATTACAAGCACAGTAGAGAAGTTTGCAGAACTACCACCATCTCAGAGATGACTGATCTTTTTGTGGGGTCCAAGAAAACCTTTCTATGAACAACATTAATGAGACTGTGACTTGACTGAGAATACATACATTTTTTGTTCTAAGCCCCTTTGGTAAGAAACAGCATATTAACTTAGTGTTATAGCACACCGACATGCTAATGAAGTTTTATTTTTATTTTTTAGGATAATTCACAGTCTTTGGGGAGAAAATAGCATATGTGCATACTGAACTGTCAACAGCTTATCTGTGAATTTCAGCTCGCGAGGATACATTTTTAGAGCGATAGCAAAGTTAATCAGTTGGAATTGCTGCATCTTGCAGTTATAAATATGTCATGTTACGCATGCAAATATTCCTTTCCAAATAAGATGTGATTCATCGCGATAATCTGTAAATATAAGTGCTGTCTGTTTCTGTATAAATGATGATCTTACTGCATAACCAACTGATGATTTTGATCACAAACACAATGCCGTATATACAAGCTTAGCAGCAGTAAATATTTTCAGTATCAATTAATCTCCAAACCTGCAATCTTATTCTGGTCTTTCAGACCGGATTAATTGCTTTCTCTTTTGTTCCAACAGGCTGCAAATGTGTTGAGCAAGAAGCTATATTGCAGAGAAAATAGTTTTTACATTTTGCACTCAGGCCTGTCTTAACTTCTCAGTGGCATGTTTATGTTGGAGATCTAATTCAAGAGACTATTAACCAGCTCTCCCATGGCTAAATGATAACCAGCGAGAGGGTATTAGAAGGCTTCCAGCAGGTCAAAGCCTGACTCATTTGAAGTCACTGTGTGTGAAGAAATGAATGGTTTCCAAAATCAATCATAAGGCTACAACTGTTTTACATTCTTCAACATTCACATTTGAAAACGCCAGGTGCACTTGCAGTACACTTAGAAAACTGCCATAATATTTGAAACCAGAGCAGCAAATTTAACTACAGCCCTGACTTCAAACACAATACTGACTAATCATACAGAATTTGTTCCTGCAATATTATCAAAAATATTCAATATTAATCATGTCAAAGACTCAGACTGCCTACAATTCTGTATACGTATACCCAGTATTATATGTTTGCAATACACATACAATGAAATAGTGGATGGAAAAAAACAACAACAGTTTGATAAACTAAAATCCATGGTTTTATAATTATCTTTTTTTTTTTTGTCATTGCTACCTAGTCATAATATTTGAAAACTAATATATACATATTTAGCAATAAATGAAAAATATATTTTTCTGTGTAATAAACATTATGGCGCATAACCTTTCGTGTTCATCCAAAGTCTATTACATTCATTCCCAACAGATGTGAAACTATCATGTAACTGTTTCACAGATGCCTAAGCAGTGTATAAACTGCGAGAGGAAGGCCATTGTACTAAATTGTACTACATTACTTTTTTGGGTACAATTTATGAGTAGCCTATATTTAACTGTTAATATCCTGCAAAGCTCCTCCGAGTGACTGACAGTAACCAAGGTGGGTGGAGCAATTGTATTGGCTCAATTGTATAATCCTGATAAATACCCTGATCTTCACTTTGAAATCTGACACCAGAACAATCCCAGCCTTGAACACAGCCCAAAAAGCCTGAGATATTACTAACAGCAACGACATATCACGAGTTCCACATGAACAACTATATGCACGTATTAAGTGCTAGATATATTAAGCCTCCAGTGTGGCAGTCGTCAGTCAAATCCACCTGGAAGCACTATCAGAGGAGTCTTCCACAGAGGGAGGGGAGCGCGAGTGGGTGGCCTGCATGGTATTTTTTGCACGTCATGTGATCAGTGAGTGCAGGTTGAGCCGGGTGGGGGTGGGCCACTGAAAACTGAGACATCTCTATTTACAGTACAGCTGCAGTCAATATGCTTCATTTTCACCCCTAGCCAACAGCTAATTGGCAAGCTTTTTGCCTCACGCTCATCGTGATTTTTCGAACACTCTCGAGTTACCCATTAGGCAACACGGTTTCCCCGCCTCCTTCTGATATTCAGTGTCCATGTGTTTTCTAATTTCTCTTCTCTCTCTTTCCCTAATAGGAGGCTAAACCAATAGCCGTCCCATAAAGATCCTGCCTGTGGACTGTGAATTCTTTAGGTCTTTAGCTAGAATCTCGCAAACTCTGTTGACTTGACCCTACCGCCACTGGTGCGCTCGTGATGTATCCAGTTAATAGCACAAGATCTTGTGAATAAATACTTTTAAAAGGTGAAGGATCACCAGGATCTGACTTGGCCTTGTGACAGAGGGGTATCAACACGGTCTTGTGATAAAGCAGACAGCCTGAGTGTTGTAAGCCTAAGCCTTGGAAAGTCGAAGTCTGCAGTGCTGGAAACCAGTGGACAACCTCAAGGGGCTTAAGATTCAACTTTGATATATATACTAACCATAACAAGATGACAAATAGACTTATGATGAATGTACTGTAAATATTGTAGTGTAACATGATAAATTTACTGTGTGACTAAGAAATTGTATAACAGTGTGATAAATTAGCTGTTATGAAACACATATCTATTTTGAGTCATAAATGCTTTTTTTTCAATTTAGTTTTTACATACCAACCTAATTTTATTTACTGCCAAGTATTATATAGTTCATTCTATAATGTATATTCATAATACAAATAAATAAAATTTAAGCCATATAAAATATAAAATAAATACATTTACTAATGAAAAATGTTAGATAATATTTAAAAAGTATTTTATATGCTTCAAAATATATTTAAAAGGTATATTTACATTTTTGATCATTATAAAAGTATATAAATATAATATTTCAGATTTCTTTATAATTTAATTTTTTTTAATTGAGTTTAAAATAAAAAACAGAAATATAAATCCATCAAATATATTTAGGCTTTTCTTATTTAGAATTTATTCCACTTTGGGAACCAGACCAAGGTTTTTTTTTTTTTTTTTTTTTTTTTTTAAGAACCGGGCCAAAAGAACAATTTGTTCACATAATGATCTGGTGGTGTTTAACAGCTCGCTGGAGTAGAATTTCGCAATGAATAATGACTCTTCCATTTGTGTGGTGTATTTATATGGACTTCTGAGGCTGTTTTGACTCATTTTTGAAGCTTAACAGATGGGATCATTATGAATGGCCAATGTGTGAAAAGAGCTAAAATGATGACCAAAAAAATTTTTTTGCACCTAAAATAATATAGGCCTAATACTCAAATCTGAGAGCCTTAAATGCTGTACTAATATTAATTTGTCAGTGTCAACAATCACAAATGCTTTTTTTGCTTTCTAGTCCTCATGATGTTTATTTATGTTTTATACAGAAAAAGTTGTATTTAGAATCTATATGATCTTTTTGGATTCAGTTGATTCACATGTTTTGACATTTTGCATGTTTTACTCACCTGTAAGGCATAAATGATCTGTGAAAACAAATGTTTTTAATTACACTATACTAATTTGGCCGCTTGCTGGCTTGTATCTTGCATTTTGCACATTACTCGAACATCCTATTTCCATCTTTCAACTTGCGTAAATGAATACTGTCACAACACCAACATGGAGTAATTTGCCGTGTACAGCTCCCTAATCGAGATGTGATTACCGTTTATATCCCCATAAGACCAGCGACAAGTGCACTGGTCAAAATTACCCACTTTCAATCTGCTGACAAGTAAAAAGTGAGATACTTTGGTGACAAGCTAGAGACTGGCTGTTAATCAAAGCAGCTGTGGTTCGCTCATAATCAATCAAACAGCTGTGCAGCACGTTTACCCAGAGGCTCTGAGTGGAGAGCGCATTGGCCTCCCAGGGTTTTGACACAGCAGTGCATTCTGGATTCCCCATAGGGTAAAACATATGATATTGACAGTGCTTATTGCTTCATCTAGCTCACCACATTGGCATTTGATGCAAAATATAATTACATTAGACACATGCTGCGAAGTGTAAAACATGGCTATTTGATTTGACTCATTTTTAAAGATAAGTGGTTGCACATATTGTAGAATACATATAGCCATACTCAATATTGTTTGTTGTTTGCGGTCTGTATATATACGTGTTATATATGACCTGTTTTCTGGCTTTATTTATGCAAATCTGGTATAAAAAACTGACACATGAAATATATGAATTATATAAAAAATAAAATAGTAATGAAAAGCTGAATTGTTTGAGGAGTCATTACTCCTGTCTATTCTGATTTGCTGCTCAATAAACATTTCTTATTATTATCAATGCTGAAAACATTTGTGCTGCTAATTTTTTTTTTGCTAATTTTTTTTTGTTGTTTGTTTTTTTGTTTTTTGTTTTGTGGAAAGAACTGCATTTATTTGAAATATACATATTTTGTAAAATTATCAATTTATTTTCTGTTATATATTTTTAATGCATTAATTTGTTTATTTATTTTGTGTGTGTATATATATATATATATATATATATATATATATATATATATATATATATATATATATATATATATTTTTTTTTTTTTTTTTTTATTTTTATTTTTTTTTTTTTTTTATAAGCCCATCATTTAGATTCAAAGGAATTAGAAAGTGGATACTTCAGAGCATAGTTATTGTGTTGAGCGACCTCAGAGAATTCCCACTGGAAAGACACAAGTTTGGGTTAAATGACTTCCCCAAGAGCACAATAATAATAAAGCAGAACGTGACGTGACTAACACTTGAGACCACATCCACAGTTCAGCAGCTCTGGGATCTGCTCTGCTGCTAAGCCTGTAGTTTATTATGCAGAACTGGGGGAAGATTCTGAGTCAGTTTATGCTTTGGGAGGAAGGGACAATCCAGCAAATACAGTACACTTGACCTAATTCTGTATTTTATGATCCTGTTGGATTCTTTCATGCTTTGTTCACTATTGTTTAAGTGCCTGGTCTTTAAAGTTTACCCAATGTGTTGGAGCCAATGTCCTAAAATTTAATTTGTAATATATTGATTTGTTTATGGATTGCAATATATGTTATTTAGCCAAATATCCAAGCTGCTCTTAAGGGTGACCAGTGGCTGTGAAGCTAATAAGGGCAAAATGTACCATGAGGTAGGACATATCTATATGAGTCTATATGCTATAATATATATATATATATATATATATATATTTTTTTTTTTCATATTTTTAAAATGTTTTATATATATAATGTAAGGAATAGATCACATTTAAGTTGTATTTTACTCATTTAAATTTTATCCATTGTGTACATCTGGTCTTGTTTACAGTATGAGTACACTTGTGTAAAGTCTAGTCCACTTTGCAGCTTGTTTTGGACACAGATATCTAATTAGAGAAGAAAGGACTGTCTAACTGACATGTAAACTGAGCAACATGGCAAACCTGGGTGAATGCAGCGATTACTTCAACATGATACTTGGAAGACATGCTTCTAGACAGATGGGTGACACTCAGACACTGCATGAAGTCAGCCATTCAAAATGGACCTACTGTAATTGACATGTTGAGAAAAGCATGTACGAGTTCAACCTGCAAAGGCGGCTGACATGATCTTTGCTTTTTTTGACATTTTAACCATAAGACACACAGTAAACAATATAAAGGGAACAAATGAAGCATACTTTCTTCAGGAGAATTCTCTAAGGACCTGCTGCACCAGCTGCCATTTTGATAGATTGAGGCTCTGTGCAAATTGCTCGGCCGGACTATAACTTGACACCTCTGGAACCGTAAACAAAGCCGCTTTTCATCACAGGCTTTCCCCAAAACCGAACACATGTACGTACGCCTGCAAATACACATTTACAAAACCTAATCCCTTATCCTTACGTGTTTGTGAATCCCTCTTTCAGGCTGAAGGTAGAGTTAGCGCTGCAAAATGAGTCTGAGTCAGGGAATTTAAATAGCTTTAGTGTCTATTTCGCGTGATGACAAGCTACAGGGCTGTTCTTACAGTATTCGCGCAGCTCTCCAGAATGTGATATATGAGACCACACACAGTACACACGGTAAACACACACCCACGGAGTGCCACTGTGAGGTGCTGTTTCACTGAAATCTACCTGAGCAGCTGTTTGTTTCAATTTCTTCAAATTGTTTAGCCCCAACTTGTCCAAATGGATTTTAGTAGCAATGTGCAAAATAATCAGACGCATCACCAATGATAATCCAAATAAAATGTTATTTCAGTGCACTCAGTTAACATGAAAACAAAAATCATATTTATGTGAAAAAATAATGAATATACTTTTAACAAAGTACATTTGTACACAACCCAGTCTGTGCTATAATTGTGTAAATTATCGGCAAATGAAACAGTTAAACATGATAACATAGACCCACTGATCTATATTATAGATCAGTGCATAGACCTAGCATCTGCAAGGATTAAATGTAAAAACTGCAAATATGAATTAGAAGTAAAACATGTACTGTAAATGTGCACACAGTAGGATCCAAAATCCTGAGACTACATTTAAAGTCTGTAGCCAATATAGAAATATGTGAATAGACTGCTGTGTGAATGAAAAGCTATTACAGTAAATATTTAAGAGACTGCCTCCTGAAAATCCTGGGTTGAATGAGCTAATGTAGAATAATTATTGCGGTATTAATAAATTAATACATACCTCTGTGGAATAATTGATTCTGATTAGTCAGTCACAACATTCTCTGGTTATATAAACCAAACTGTATAGCTGACTGTTGTCCCTGGCAACCACTTTCCTACATTGTTTCATGTTTCATAGCATGCTATGATCGCTTTCTTCTCACATATCAAATTAATTTCAATTCGCATCAATATTTCATATTTCCATTTTTTTTATTTATATATATATATATATATATATTTAATTCAGTAGCTGTGTAATGATCAAGATTACGTACAGTTCATGTTGACACAATAAAGTATCATATTTCGCTATTAAAGCACCAATATAAATATTACAATTATATACATAAATATACTGTACACATAGACACACACTAAATAATATTAGTACTTTAAAATATTTATTTAAATGAAATAATAACAATAAAACATTAGCAATATTTATATTTAATAAATAAACTGTAATCATATTATTATAATTCAAATAAATAAATGCTTATGAAAGTTTAACTCATAAATAAGGAAGAATCTTCTTCAGCTAACAGACTACTATGTTCACACACACACACAGATGTATCGATCTCAGAGAACATGACCTCCTTTGCACAGTATCGTGATCCACCCTTCACTGTACACTCTTTCCATCAGTTTCTAAGCACTGTCAGAGAGATGGAGTAGCATTCCAATCAAGTCCCTGTTTTATGTGCTGTATTCCAGACAGACCTAAATAAGCCTAACATGGCCTATGATTTATGTCTTGTAGCTGCCCCGTTATACATCACAGAGTCAAAGCACCGGTGCTTTTCTTTATAGCTCCTGTCTTCCTCTGCGCTGTTGCCACTGATAGCAGATACATTTCACACTTAATAATGGGCCTTCTGAAATGCACATTATGATAGATGGCTGCCTGTTTTAATAAATAAATAAATAAATGTTTCAGTCAAATGACATTTCTTTTAATTTCCACCGTGCTTTTGTGTCACGTTGTCTCCTAATCTACTAAGTGCCTTCTTGAAGGAAATTTGAAATGCACGAAAGGGAATATTTGATTTTTTATTCAGGCATGAGAACACTCCTCTTGTGATTTTGACTAAGAATATTAATAAAAATAACTACAAAAGCGTATTAGCACATTAAGAGACAATACAACTTGGTTGTTTTAAATACTGCATGTTTCAGTTTATCTATTTATCTTTTGTTAGTTTTTAATAAAAAGCATTACACTTGAGTCTACTTATTAAGATTAGGGTTAGGATTAAGTATTATTGTTTATTCTATTTTTCTCTATTTGCAGAAGAAAAAAAGAGACAAGTTTGAGCTAAAGACCTGAATCTTCACTCAAAAACTTTGGTTTATAAGAAAGAGCTGTGGTATCACTTGACTTTTGGATTTTGCTTGACGGTGGAAAAACAAGTTTAAAAAAGAAAATCGCACAGATTTAAAAGCAATACCATAATAACTGCACGCAATGCCCTAGCAACCACCCAGAACAACCTAGCAACCACATTGCAGTGTGCCCAAACCACAGCTCACATAAACATCTGATGCTTTGCCAACATGGCAGAGAAGATTTTTCAGAAAACAATGAGTTTTGAAAAATTTCTTTATTAGAAATTATTTATGTATAAAAATTAACATGCTTCACATACCTCATATGTCTTATTTTACAAATACTTTAATTCAGGCACTGTATCTGACTTTTATTTTCTCTCTTTTAGGATGAAAAGCAAACATTAGCAATCAAGAACACACATTAAGTTGCCATTTATCACGGTCAACATAGACATTTTACTCTGCAGCACAAACAGTGCAAAAACAAAGAAGAGAGGGGAAATCATAAGAACTGAAACTTAAATTCACAAACATCTAAAGAGACAAATCAGCTTGTCTCTCTCTATCACCTGACATTTCCAGATATGAGTACAGGATCCTGTCATCTACTCCATCAGCAGAGCTTCTCAGAACCGTCGGTTTACTTGAAAGTGATGATTCTTCCGATTTCCACGAGAGTCTTTTATAGCTGTATTTGTATGAACGTGACTTACTCGTGCCGCCCTGTTCCAGTGGAAGTCGGTTCCGATATCTTGAGTGTCCGATGAACGTCACACCATTTCTAAATTGTGATTTCAGATTTGCACAGGTGACTGTGACAGCTAGCACATTTCGACAACAGGGCAAATTTGTTTAGTTTCTCAAAGGTGTATACTTATGCACAATCAAACATTACTCCAAAGAGCACTTCGTACATCTTCAACAGTTTCACAAGGCCCATGGTGAGGTAACAATACAGCAACATAGTTCAACAGCATTCCAGAAGGTTCTTTTTTTTTTTTGAAAAAAGGAAAAGAAGGAAAGAAAGAAAAAACAACACAGCACAGGATGTCAAAACCAGCATGCTTAACATCTGTAAACAATGGTCACTGTCTCTGCTGTTGAGGAACAAGAGGAAAAAAGAGGAAAAAGCTCCAATGAATTTATTATTTTTTTAGCCACCACATAGTGTTAGCATCAATGAAACAGCGGACACTGACATGTTGTCCTTAATTAGTGTGTATCACTTTAACAATGGCATCTGAAATAGATAGAGCAAGCTGTAATGGAATAGTCTGGGTGACAGACCGTCATTCCGACACACCGTCTCAACAGTCTCGGCCTCCCCAGATGCTCCCTGTGTGACTTCACATAAGCTTCATTAATGGAAACATGTCTGTGGGGGTCTTCCAACCATCTGCTATCTCACTTCCATAAGTGACATAACGTGAGAGTGATTTATCTTGAAATGCTGTCTTCCAGGGGTCACTTCTGGGATTTGGTAGTGGCCTTTTATCACTTACCTAGATTGCGTGGTTGCTGTAGCTGATGTACGTTTGTTTAGGGCTGAGTCCTGCAGAGGAAGAGAGAATGTGATAAAAAAACAGATTGTTTGAGTCAAAGGAAATGAAAATGTGCTGAAAATATGAAAAGCCAAAAATTGGTCTCTTCGTTGGAACGGGTTTGAAGAAAAGAAAGCGGTAAATCCTCTGCAGTGTATGGGTGCCGTCATAATGAGAGTCCAAACATGCAGTTTTATGTCATGTGCATTACTTGTGATGTTTTTATTAGCTGTTTTGACTCTCATTCTGACGGCACCCATTCACAGTAGAAGATCCATCAGTGAGCAAGTGATGAAATGTTACATTTCTCCAAATCCATTACGATAAACAAACAAACTTGCTTAAATCTTGGATGGCATGATACATTGTCAGCAAATGTTCATGTTTAGGTGAACTATTCCTTTAACTATAAACAATGTTGCCTTATTAGCCTTTTTCGACGTGAAACACAAGAGGTAATTCACCAGATACAAGTTCACAGGGATCTTCATCAAAACCAGAGTGGTTTGACGCAGTACCTCATATTTCATTTCTCATCAGGTCCTTTTCCAATGTGACAACAACTTCTTTGATATCTCTATTAATTTGCCAGGAGTCAAGTAGCGGAGTAGCAGGTCTTGTTAGATATCAGACTCTGTCTTTCTGTCCATCTTTAATATCTTCAAAAACATGCAAGTTACCTGCAAACAGTGGCAAGTCTGCTATTAAAGAACTCATTCAACAAAAACCTGTAATCAGCAGCTTAATCCTGTCATTTGGCATCCATCTCGCAATAGCCGTGTAGTGCAAACAATCAGCAAAGATTGCATGAGTGACACTGCCTTCAGCTGTTCATGTAATAACCTTGCCAAAGAAGAAGGGTAAATGGAAAATTCAAGCTCATTGCATCGTTATATGGAGATCAAAAGGTTAGCTCATGCAATCATGCAGAGCTGTTGGAATAAGTAAGGTGAGGTGATATTTGACCCAACACTACTGGTGCAGTTATCTGTTCTGGAATCTCCCTCAGCGAATGGAGCACTGACCCGTAGGTACTGTTAGATAAATAGCTCCATTTCACCTTAATGCGAAGGACGTTGTCACAAAAAACGAATTTAAATGATTCTTTCTCTATATAAAAATGTATTTGGAGGTGCTTGATTACATCTAGCTTAGGTTTATACTGTTCTGTTTGAGTCTGCTACCCCAATTTGTGTTCCTGTTTATGCAATCTAGGACATGCACGGTTTTGAAAGTTTTCATACCTACTCTCTGTTTGTTGAAAAATGCATAAAAACAAATTTGTTGCTATCTTTAGTTCTTTCCCCGGTATAGAGTTTCTCACCTACAAAGCCCTGTGCAAACAAGTGATTTGCAAAAACAATGTGGCATGCAAGCTTTTTGTGTCTGTTAGCAGTTCTAACAAATGTCAGCGCAATGCATTGTCTATTATAAGCTAATTGATATGCACAGTTTAAGCATTAAAGCTAAATGGAACATGATTGAGTTTAACAATTAGGTCCAACAGTAAGCCAAGCAATAACCAATAATTAAAGTGTTTACCTGTCTTCATTGTTTAGTTATCATCAACATATCCTGAAACACAGGTTGAGCGGTTACATGTATTAGTCAGGCTTTGTTTACAATAATTTAGCAGCATTTTAATGCATCTGTATCAAAAAGAATGACTGAAAAATGATAGTTTAAATAACAGATATTTGCTTGTTGACTTCATGATTTTGCACTACATTTAAATGAATCACACTGCAAAATATAACATGTTTGACATCATATGGCCATACCAATTTTTTTAATGGTATGCATACTTTGGATTATTTTTAAATGATCTTCAACCCCCAAGTGCTTTCTTTAAAAGAAAAGTATCAGCTGTATGTGCATTACGTTCAGTTATAATGTTGCAATCAACCTGTTTACAGCGATTTAAGCATTTTCTTTATTGGTTGCGTCACATTGAAGTACCTCAACCTTGAAGATGTATATTCACAATCTAAATAATGATCCATTTACTGTAAGGTTACTTTTCTTGTTTTTGTTTTTTTTTAATCCAGAAAACGTTGTCGTTATTTTAATGATTCATGGGCAGCTCACAATTGTGAGGTAATTGTGTCCTCATCAGGGCAATTGTTTTCCATCTGTGTAAACTGGTATCGTCTGCAATGCAGGGACAGGATACTTATGCAAAAAGCTAATTACTGCATCTTATCTCTGCTAGGAAGTTTCCTAACTTAAAGTTATATCAAAACTAAAATTAAAATTAAAAATAAAAATGTCACTAAGAAGTAGATTTCAATGTACAGTATTGTTCAAAATAATAGCAGTACAATGTGACTAACCAGAATAATCAAGGTTTTTCGTATATTTTTTTATTGCTACGTGGCAAACAAGTTACCAGTAGGTTCAGTAGATTCTCAGAAAACAAATGAGACCCAGCATTCATGATATGCACGCTCTTAAGGCTGTGCAATTGGGCAATTAGTTGAATTAGTTGAAAGGGGTGTGTTCAAAAAAATAGCAGTGTGGCATTTAATCACTGAGGTCATCAATTTTGTGAAGAAACAGGTGTGAATCAGGTGGCCCCTATTTAAGGATGAAGCCAACACTTGTTGAACATGCATTTGAAAGCTGAGGAAAATGGGTCGTTCAAGACATTGTTCAGAAGAACAGCGTACTTTGATTAAAAAGTTGATTAGAGAGGGGAAAACCTATAAAGAGGTGCAAAAAATGATAGGCTGTTCAGCTAAAATGATCTCCAATGCCTTAAAATGGAGAGCAAAACCAGAGAGACGTGGAAGAAAACGGAAGACAACCATCAAAATGGATAGAAGAATAACCAGAATGGCAAAGGCTCAGCCAATGATCACCTCCAGGATGATCAAAGACAGTCTGGAGTTATCTGTAAGTACTGTGACAGTTAGAAGACATCTGTGTGAAGCTAATCTATTTTCAAGAATCCCCCGCAAAGTCCCTCTGTTAAAAAAAAAAGCATGTGCAGAAGAGGTTACAATTTGCCAAAGAACACATCAACTGGCCTAAAGAGAAATGGAGGAACATTTTGTGGACTGATGAGAGTAAAATTGTTCTTTTTGGGTCCAAGGGCCACAGGCAGTTTGTGAGACGACCCCCAAACTCTGAATTCAAGCCACAGTACACAGTGAAGACAGTGAAGCATGGAGGTGCAAGCATCATGATATGGGCATGTTTCTCCTACTATGGTGTTGGGCCTATTTATCGCATACCAGGTTTCATGGATCAGTTTGCATATGTTAAAATACTTGAAGAGGTCATGTTGCCCTATGCTGAAGAGGACATGCCCTTGAAATGGTTGTTTCAACAAGACAATGACCCAAAACACACTAGTAAACGGGCAAAGTCTTGGTTCCAAACCAACAAAATTAATGTTATGGAGTGGCCAGCCCAATCTCCAGACCTTAATCCAATTGAGAACTTGTGGGGTGATATCAAAAATGCTGTTTCTGAAGCAAAACCAAGAAATGTGAATGAATTGTGGAATGTTGTTAAAGAATCATGGAGTGGAATAACAGCTGAGAGGTGCCACAAGTTGGTTGACTCCATGCCACACAGATGTCAAGCAGTTTTAAAAAACTGTGGTCATACAACTAAATATTAGTTTAGTGATTCACAGGATTGCTAAATCCCAGAAAAAAAAAATGTTTGTACAAAATAGTTTTGAGTTTGTACAGTCAAAGGTAGACACAGCTATTTTTTTGAACATACCCCTTTCAACTAATTCAACTAATTGCCCAATTGCACAGCCTTAAGAGCGTGCATATCATGAATGCTGGGTCTTGTTTGTTTTCTGACAATCTACTGAACCTACTGGTAACTTGTTTGCCACGTAGCAATAAAAAATATACTAAAAACCTTGATTATTCTGGTTAGTCACATTGTACTGCTATTATTTTGAACAATACTGTAGGATGTGAATGTGTTTGCAAGGCAGGCTAACATGGAAAGCTACTGGAAATCTCACCAAGCTTAAAAAAGTGTATATTATACAAGGGCAGCTGTGGCCTAATGGTTAGATACTTGCACTAGTTACCCGAAGGTTGCCAGTTCAAGTCTCGGTGCTGGCAGGAGTTATAGGTGGGAGGGAGTGCATAAACAGTGCTCTCTTCCACCCCCAATACCCATGGCTGAAGTGCCCTTGAGCAAGGCACTGAACACCCAGTTGCTCCCTGGGTGCTGGATAAATAGCTGCCCACCGCTCTGGGTGTGTGTTCATGTTGTGTTCACTACTCACTGCTGCGCGTGTGCGTGCGTGTGTGTGCGTGCGCACTTGGATGGGTTAAATGCAGAGCACCAATTCCGAGTATGGGTTACCACGACTTTCAAAAGACAGTACATTCTGAAATCTGTTAATATACATGGAACAAAATTATAAACGCAACTTTAGTTTTTGCCCCCATTTTGACTGAATTCAAAGATCTAAGACTTTTTCTATGTACACAAAAGGGCTATTTCTCTCAAATATTGTTCACAAATATGTCTAAATCTGTGTTAGTGAGCACTTCTCATTTGCAGAGATAATGGAATGTTGTTCCACACCTCTTCAATGGCTGTTCGGAGTTGCTGGATATTGGCAGGAACTGGAACACACGGTCTTATACGCCGATCCAGAGCATCCCAAACATGCTCAATGGGTGACACGTCTGGTGAATATGCTGGCCATGCAAGAACTTGGATGTTTTCAGCTTAAAGCAATTGTGTATAGATCCTTGCAACATAGGGGCAAAAACAAAAGTGTTGCATTTTAAATATATATTATATATATACTGTATATATATAGTTTATATACTGTTTGAATTAGGGAAAAATAAGTCTGTCCTACCTAGCATGCCTTGAAAAATGGCTCAAAGTTATCCTGACAGTATTTGATTGACAGGTTGGGTGTTATGTGTGCATGTTCTGTTATGTTTAAATAATAATGATACAGCACATATTACAACTATGAACATGTGTATCCCTGACATTAAGAGTACTGTCATTGCACACGCATGTCTAAATAAATGATTTTAGGCGCAAAATGGATAGCTGAACTTTGGCTAACTGCACAGACGGATAAATGAACAAGCATAATTTGGGGCTGAAATAAGTTTCTTATGCATTTCAAAGTAACATAACGAACTGCTTTTTTTATGCATGAGCGCATTTAGCTCAGCTCAGCTATCATGACATGCACACAGCGACTACCACCAACATGCTCTCAAAAAGACACTCTTCAAACGCATCCTTGGATTTTGTGTTTTTGCATTTTTCATGAGTACTATTTATTTATTTTAATGAAACAACTGAGCAGTTGAATCTAAAATTCTAGCAATGTGCTACAAGAGGCCAAATCCAGGTTAACAGAATGCAGTTTTACAGTGTAAAGTCTCCGAACCCTATAATAGACCCGGCGCAATGCGATGCAAGGCGCAGTGCAAGTGTGTTTGCTAGTTCGCATTTTCCCGTCCAGCGCCACGTCATTAAATTAGCAAATGCATTTGCATCCATTTGTGCGCTCATGGGCGTGCTGGTCTAAAAAAGAGATGTGTTCAGGCACATTGCTGGCGCATTGCTATTTTAAGGAGCTGAAAATAGACTGCACCATAGACCAACTCAAACCTTTGTCTGGCGCAATGTTTTTTCTTTATTATTTAAACAGCGTGTTAGTATAGGTTGGTCACCAATGCACGTATACGCTGCTTATTAAACACAGGGACGCACAGCAGCACACAAACATGCCAAATCTAAAAAATTTAAGTATTGCAATGCATAAACATTTTTTGTAGGCTAATTAAATGTATTTATATATTTTATATATATATAAATGCCTACGCGGCATAATGGATTTCCATTGCATGTATCAGAATTAGGCTATCTATTTGCTCGCACACGAGCAGCTCCGTTTCATCTCGGAGACGCGTTCCGTCTTTGCACTTGAAAAATTCTGCCTTGTAAATAGCAAATGCGTTATGGCACCAGCGCAACAGGCTCTTAAAGGGAATGGAAGATGAGACTCTGATTGGTTTATTGCACGTTACACTCTGTGGTATAACTGAACCTGTTGGGGCCCATTTGGCCTTAGGGCCCATTGAACTTGGATATGCAGAGGTGCTTTCTCGCTGGCTCAATCTGCCCTGAAATTAAATGACCTTGCACAGAAATTTTCAGGAGGCATTAAAAATGTAATTGTCATTAAAATGTAGCCTGAAGGAATATGCTGCATACTTTAACTAATCCTAACAAAAAAATACTTTAAGCCTCCTTTTAGATGTGTATCGCCTAACAGACAAAAATAATAAAGTATGCTGCACGATATCTTCAGAATTTTGCTTTGTTTAGCCACAATATAAAAAAAGAAATGATGATGAAAATATATTTCTGATAATAAATTGTAACAGTCTGACTCATTGTTTGTTTTCTGGTCAAGGATCAAGGCGTCTGAGAATTATTATGCATTAAATTATTATTTTCCAGTGTAAAAAAAAAAAAAAAAACCTCTCTAAACAAGGCAGGAAAATATGATATTGCGGTTTTGAATTCATCAGTATAGCTGTCTGTATGGTGGTCATGCACCATTATGATGTCGAGAGACTATTTCAAGGAGACCTACATTGATCGTTTTAGTCATACAAATCCTGTCGGATGACGTAAAGCAGACTCATATTAATATTGATTATATTTAGATTTCACCCAAGAGCAAAACTCTTTAACTTAAAGGACACATGAGAAAACCTACTGATGTCCACAGAATGTAACTATGACCTTGTCATTCTCATCCACTTATCCTCATTCTTTGGCAAGTTTCTATGATCTTTGTAGGCAACATCACACACGCATTACAATTTGATCTTGTTTATATGCATCACTAAACTCTATACACGTGCTGCATTGCAATGGTATCAAAGATGGACTGTTACTTTGGAATCCTAAAGTGTCTTTTATATCCGTGATAAAACTGCTTGCCAAGTACTGACTTTTGTAGATGCACTAATGGAGTGCATCTCGCTATGACTGTAAATAATGTCACATATATGAGCCAACATTATAATAGCTACATAAAACATGTCTTGTCCAATCTTGATTGGTTCAAGATCTTGTTTAACTACCGGTAGGTGAGATGACAAGAAGTGTGACTTCAGAAGTGTGACTTTAGGTGCTTCAGAGAAGACGGAGTGAAATGCGTCACATATGTGGTAAAAAAAAAAAAAAAGACGGTGAAGACTTACAAGTCACCTGATTGTGAAAAAGTCTTAAAAATTGTGAAAAATCAATGGGCGGGAAATGTGTCATATTGCTTTGTTAATAACTTGTCACCTTATAGAATGCACAGTTGCACCCTGTCTCTTTAGGCTGCATGAATAATTAAACTTAAAGTATAATATTGTCTAGTGCAAAAGCTTCAACTGATTATGTTATAGTATATTTATGCAGGATTAGTCTCAGAAAACTAAAATAGCTCTATTTTGTATTTAGCTGTATTTTTCAAAATAAAACATTTATTGAAAATAATTGTGATTTGGATTTATTTTAGTGTGTTTTATGCAGCTTTGAACTGTACCTGGGAGTGATTCTGCAAATATGGAAATACTTAAATTAGGTTAGACACTAATGTTTAAAGGTTTTGGGTCAGCAAGATGTTTTCTCAACAAGGCTGCATTTATTTGATTAAAAAAATAAATAAATAAAAATAAATAAATAAAACTAAGAAGAAGAAATATTATTACTTAAATATTATCACTGTTTTTTATTTTAATATATTTGAAATATATTGTATTCCTATAATGCAAAGCTCAATTTCCAAGTGTCACATAATCCTTCAGAAATCTTTCTAATATGCTGATTTGCTAATATGCTAATAAAAATGTTCAAAAGAACAGCATTTATTTGAATAATAATAATAATAATAATAATAATAATAATAATAACACTGTAAATGCAGTCACCTTTAATTATCAGTTGAATGCTTTATTGCTTAATAAATGTATACATTTCTTTCAAAACATATTTCTCAGGAACTTTAGAATGATGTGGACAGTGGATAAGTGCAAGTGAATACACATGATATAGTTTTTATACAACATTTATGTTTTATGTATGCTTATTCTTCACTGCTAGCTTCTCCCTTGCCTCTTTCACATTGTTTTTAACATTCACAAGTCAGATAAGACTGAGAATACTAAGTTTCCTCCTTGGCACTTTCCTGGTCAGTCATGTGCACAAAGTCAAGATATATTCAACTTTACTTGAAAGCTATGTTATTGTAGCATGCTAATAATATAATGATGATTACTGCATATATCACGCACAGATTGATGAGTCCTTGCTCGACTAGAAATACAATTAGGAGATACGTAATAATTCAATGTCATGTAATTCATTTAGAAGTAATTGTAACACTTTATAGCAACATTTCTATCACATTACGCTACATTAAGACACTTAACAGACACTTTTAGTTAATTCAATTTAAGTCTTAAAGGAGGATCACAAATCAAATAGAATCAACAAGGAGATCCTGTTTCCCCTTTAATGCATTCATGAAATGTTAGACATTCCTGAGCCATGGAAAAGTTATTTGTTAGCTTGCATTTGCTTTACGTGCAAAACAACTGCTTGTGTTAAATAACTCTAGTTAGATCTTTTAAAAGGGCACATGCTAATGTATTCACTGACTCTAATACCTCATTTACAAAAGCACATAGTTCCACTGCAACTGAATTCAAAGTGGTGCTATACAGAGCTGCTGAATATGTACTAGATGAACTGAGCAGATGAAATTCACACTGGGTTTGGTAGCTGTCTGGTACGGTCATGCAACCAGCGGTAAATATTTGCTGAAAACACTGTGTGCTAACTGGCCATGCTTAATTGGGCGAATTTTCATCTATGTAGCAACCCTCATTACACAAATTTAATTCTGTTGTCAAAACATTTATCTGGATGTCAGAGCTATTTGTTATTAAAACCCTACAATATGATTTACTGGGTACTGCTTCATTGCAAAATGAATATAAAATGCTACATAATGAAAGCAGAGTGGATGTGCGTTGCTGTGAATGCCAAATGCAATGTAATGGAAGCAGATCATTTGTGCCTTCCTAGTCTAACATGATACTTTGGATTGGTTTAGCGTGATATTTTATTCTAGAACAAGTGAATGTACAGACATATCTTGGGAAATGTCACATTAAATTCACATCATTATGAATTTTAATAATCTTTTTGCACATCTCTGCCTGGATCTTTTTTTTTTTGGTGGATTTTTTACGTGTGTATCTGCACATGCTTTTCCAGCTGGCATGGAACAACATTCCCACATCAAAGCGGTCAAAGTATAGTTGGTTAGCATGACCCTGTTAGCCACTGATCGTAAATGTGATCTGCCTGCAAATAAACAAGTTGCTTCACTGACGACAATTCAACATGATCTGTGTATTCTGGGGGAAAAGGGTTTTTGTAAATAACATATGAAGCGTAAATATTTTACTATATTATAGACAGTGATGCACCAAAAAACATTGCAGCAACAAAAAATATGATTAAAACAGCAATTTTTGGTTTTGGCTGAAATCGTTTTGAAGGGCCGAAACTGTTGACTAATCACATTTTAGTTTTTAATAGATAATGATATGGATTATTTAAAGGGGTCATATGATGCTGCTAAAAAGAACATTATTTGGTGTAATGAAATGTGTTTACGTTGTTTAAGGTAAAAAAAAAAAAAAAAAGAGCTTTATTTTCACATTCATTACATTTATTGTTTCTCCTCTATGCCCTGCCTTCTGAAATGCGTCAATTTTTACAAGGGTCATCGGTCTGAAAAGTGAGGTGTTCTGTGATTGGCCAGCTATCCAGTGCATTGTGATTGGCCGAATACCTCAACTGTGTGACGGAAATGTTACGCCCCTTAACATATTGCGATGCTGTGTCCGGCCGGAGCGATGAGACATAAAACCCATTATAATCATGATATAAACATGACTTCTAGTCGTGTCCTCTTTTGGGAGGCCAAACAAAGTAGTTTCACTTTCTCAACTAAACAGCATCACACATGGCAGCCTTGAGTGAGTGAAGGCCGGAAGCCTAGAGGCCTAAAGTGAGCCGCTTGAGAACGGTGTGGCCAGTGGATTCTTGCGGCAACCACATGTGAAGACCCTGGGCTGGACTCCAGCACAGATCAACTCCAGGCATGACGAAGCAGATATCGTTCTCATTTGGAAGGCCAAACAAAGTATTTTCGCTTTCACAACCAAACACTCAGCATATATACAACATGGCAGCAGCGGCAACAAAAATACTATGAGAATAAAAGGTACGCTGAGGGAGTGTGTTAGAACGAGCCGTTTTAGGGGGGTGCGGACAAGTCTTAACTTGTATAAAGAATATCTCTTTGGATTTTGATTCTTTAGTCTTTGCCACTCTACAGATCTTCTTTATGCACCAAGAGCTTGTAATACTTCAAAGAGAAAGGAAAAATTAAAATTACATCATATGACCCCTTTAATCTCAAGATCGATCTTTTATTCTATGCTGTTTTCTGTTGGTGCGTGGACTTCACTAAACATCATTTGTAGTGCATCTGCCATCCAAATAACTGCAACAGCCTTGAATTTTTGCTTTTAAAAGTTTTAATATAAAACACTGTCAGCTTTCAAATTCTGTTAATTTTATCCAAAATACAAACCATACGTGTGGTTTTGACACTCTAAGCATGAATGAACATCAGAAGGTTTGTTGAAAGTAACAGTAGAACTTACAGAAATGTATCATGTCTCAAGTAATGTAGGGAAGTCCATAAATCAGCTTCTAAGCAATGTCAAGTAATGTTGTATTTATCTCAGTAAAGCCCTTCAGTGTCCATAATGTCATCAGCCATCTACAAATAAATGAGCACTAGATGCTACTACATATTCATAATATTTTACTAAATCTGTTTGAATGTTTGAATAAAAACAAGTTCCTATTACAGCCACCATTTATATATTTATAGTTCAACAACAAATTAGAGTACAAACTTCATTCTGTTCATGAAAAAAAAAAAAGAGTAATTTAAATGTTTATACAACTTTGGTTTCATTTTTTGGCTCAATGAAAACATTAATTTCATTCATTCAAATTTTGGCCTAATGAAAACTTTCATTTACTGGTGTTAAATTAATTTCGGCAAATGGCTTACTATGTCTACTGAAAGGGTGAAATGGATTTATATTTGCATTTTATTTTTCTCCCTCTCTGGTGCATTTGGAATCACATCACAGATTAAGGTAATGAAAATGCTAATGCTAGAGGCTATTCGAAAAAAATTGTAGACTAACAGGAAGTCTGGGGTATCAAGGCACAATCAATGATGTCTCAAAATTGCTGTACTGTCTAGATACATTCACACAGGCAGTGAAGCACACTTTTAGTCTGTGAATTACTAAAACTTTGTGCATATATAACACACGCAAACCAGATGGCATATGCAAAAAAAAAAAAAAAACTGTATGGACTCTGTATTCCAGATATAGCACCAGAAGTTAGCGCCTCTTGTCTGTTTTCGCAGGTTTCTCTTATTAAGTATGTCGTTTGGGGGCATGCAAAATAAAGGGCAACGTCAATGCAAATGAATGAAATAGTTCTTGCAAAGTTATTTATCACCTCAAAACTTCAGAAAAGGTGTGCAAATGAATACCACATTAGATTAAGAGCACAAAAACATATGAGGTCACATTCAAACTTAAAACATATAAAACACACTCATCTGCAAGACAGTACCTATCCAGATGCTGCAACTAAGTGTATAAAAAAATACAAAATTAAAACTTTTTTGTACCAAACTTAAATTGAAAACCTAAATATATAAAATGAAACAAGTGCATGTGTGCCTATTTACCCTTAGTATTACCATAATGCTTAAAGACAATTTGACAGACAGTGCAAGCAAATTAGTATAATTTATTTGGAATCTTGGTAAATAAGGCCCTTAATGAATAATATAAATATGCAAACAAAGACTCAGGCTTTCGTTTCTCTTTCAAGAAGGCTACAGGTTTGCTTCTGTTCTAGTTTGTGAGTTATTTCTGCTGAGGCAGCAGGGTTTTATTTACTGCTGTATTACAAAGCTTGTTGATCAGCTGCTGTGTTTTATTGATATTTAAATTAGCAGGAGATGGATTTCAGTAAGGATTGTTGCACCGATTCAACCGATTTGCCTCTTGATAATTTAAAAACCACAACGCCAACACATATCTGATGCCAAATGTTTAGATTCTAACATAATGAATCCAAAAAAAACCTTGCGCAATGTGAGCCAGACGATTAGCGGTTTGTCTTGTTATGATCATCACACAGACTCCATTAAATGTCTTCATAGCATAATAAAAATAACGTTATATTGGTTTGGTTTGGAATGATCAAGGTGTAAATAACAACAGATTTGTTGATTCTGGGTGAATTCGGCCTTTAAAAGAAAGTTAAATCTAAAGCAGCTGTATCCAGACTGCTGAAGCATGATTTTGCAACCCTCTTCAAATTCGGATCGTTTTAAGTGAGCAAAGGAATGATGACAGTAAGTAACAATAAAGTGTTTGACGTCAAACCCGCTCACCCTGAGTTTCCAGGTTCTCGCACAGCTCAGACTTGGCTTCTCCGTTGGGCCGGAGGCTGGCCTTGGGGTTGAACTTGTTAGACATGGTGGCGGCAGTGACCACAGCTTTCAGGCTGCGAGTGCTGCGTTTGGCCACATTCTGCTCCGGGTGGAAGAGCACCACATAGACTTTCGGCATGTAGAGCATCCCCAGAGACACAGACGCGCTCAGACTCACCGAGATGGTCAGCGTGGTCGTTTGTATGTACATCTGCGAAACAAAATCACAGCACATGAAAATTAGAAATCGCTGAAAACAATGCCATTACCACAAGCCATACTGGGTCGTAATTGGTCAATCACAGCTTTCTGTGGCCAAATATTTTTATATAATGAACCTGGATATTTTTCTGTTGCGCTGGGCAACCAATACCCAGCAGAGTGCTAGTTTTATATCACACCGCGGTCTATTTCTTCCCACATAATCAAATCATTTTCACTGAAATCAATATTTCAAGTCCATTTATTTACTTATTTGATTGCCATGGAATAATGTAAGAGATAATTCAGGCCATTATTACAAACTACGGCCCTTCAGGATGGCACAATAGCCTTCTGCTTCACCTATCGGGGGTGCATTATGCAATAATGAAGATTTGTTCACATAACCTGGGACCTTCATCTCACGAGGGCTTGTTGACATAATAAACCCCTGATCTAACTGACACAGTCAATATGTCAAATCTCAACAGAGAGTGACTCAACATGCCCAAAGCACCAAGCACCATAGCCACTTTCAAATATGCGTAATTCTCTGCTACATAATATGCAAATGACTACAATGTCAGAATACACAGTATTCCTGATATAACAGGCAGATGACGGACAGCATTTGCTGAGATTATGAAGTGTTTAAACCAAGGGTATGACAGTTAGTTTATAAATGACAAATTTCAGTTAGTTTCCAAGGGGAAATACATTTCTCATTTTTATTTAAAGTACTTGAATAACTAAAACTAAATCAAAAAAAAAAAAATATTTTAAAAAGGCTTTTTTTTTTATAAAATGACAATTACACAACTATTACACAAATTTAAGTAAAAACAGACAACACAAAAATAAAATCTTATTTAAAATATGAGAACAAAACTATAATTGTATATCAATGATACCATAACCCTGACTAAACCAACCTGCTCTTTGCTCCTGCACAGAGTTCAAATGAAAAACTACAAGATGAATTATTTAGTAACTTAATCTGTTATAATAGACTTTACTGTACAAATGTATCACATAATGCTCAATGTTTTTCAGCTTCTACAGTTATTGCCACATTGTCCATGTTTGATATTTAATATATAGTGAAAATGAATAGAAAAAAAGAAAGAAAGAACCACTGAGCCACAGGAACATCGTGTACCTTCTTTCCTGACAGATAGAGAGATTATATATATAAATACATTATATATATAGTATGTATTTGTATATATATAATCTCTCTATCTGTCAGGAAAGAAGGTACATAATGTTCCTGTGGCTCAGTGGTAGAGCATCGCGTTAGCAGCACAAAAGGTTGTGGGTTCAATTCCCAGGAAACACACATACTGGTAAAAAAATATATAGTCTGAATGCACTGTAAGTCGCTTTGGATAAAAGTGTCTGCTAAATGCATGAATGTAAATGCCTATACTGGTACCTTAAACATACATATTAGTATCTAAAGTGTACATATTAGTACCTAAAAGGTACAAAAGTGTAGGCACCGCCCAAGTGACAGCTTTTGTACCTTTTTTTCTGAGAGTGTATATAATAGTAATATAAAAATAGCATTACATAAATAATAATAATATTATTGTAAGTCATAAATAATACAATTCTGAAAAAATATATAATTATAATAATTAAAACCATTTTCATTCTCAGGTTTTTGGACTCAATTCACTGTACATAACGAGCAGCTGTGAGCATGATTATCCGGCACGATGCCACAGAAAGAGAAACCAAACAACTGATAAAACTGTTGTGTCATTTGTCTTGGCTAGTTAGCACAGAAACTGGGATTAACTTGCAAGTGATTGCTTGGATGCTTTGTTGTGTCGTGCCCGGGTGGGACACAGTGCAAGGCATTATTGCCTAAATAATGAGAGGGTAATCGTGATTATTTTTAACCAACTACTTGGAGGGCTCTGTTTGTGACATGTTTTCAGTGGCACACAAACAGACACACACCCCAGCACTAATGGCTCCAGCCACTCCATAGCACTGCTGCGAACCCCTGCTGTGTGTTTTGGCTCTGGCGGACGTGACCTCGGCTCTGGCTCCTCTGTGTGCTGTGATTAAGTGTGACTCACTGCTGTGATCTCCATCCAGAGAGACTGACTGGAAAGCAGTTTCAGCACAAGTCGACAGGAAGGGTTAGGGCCACATCAGCTGTGCTGGGGCTCTTCTCGAAGAAGAGACAGATGGCTACCACCCAGCACTGGCCACTATAGACAATCCTAAAGTGTGCCATTGAAATATAGTGCAGTATCTTTAAAAACAGGTCCTTATAAGTTAGTCACGACACCAGCATTTCAATGTGTTTTAGTCTAAACTATGTTGTTTCCACCATTAAATCACAATTAAGAGCCAAAGTAAATAATTTTAATAATATCTGAAAATATTTAGTTTGTATTAGTGCTGTCAAAAGATTAATTGTGATTAATCGCATCCAAAATTAAAGTTTTTGTTGACGTAATATATGAGTGTGCTGTGAATATTTATTATGGATATCAATACAAATATTTTGAAATGTATTTACAAATATTTGAAGTATATATTTAGAAAATATTTGCAATGTATTTAATATATAACCATAACATTTTCTTGAATACATGCATGTGTATTTATAAATACATAATAAATATACACAGTACACACACATATATTATGTGAACAAAAACTTTGACAGCACTAGTTTGTATTAAGTTGAAAACATATTTTTATTCCCACTATTAGTAATGCTAGATTTATAAAAATAATACAATTAGTATTTAAATACATTTATTTTTAATATAAATATTAAATCTATCATTGATATTATACTTCATTAATATATACATATTTATATCTAAATATAATTTATTTAAATATTTAAATTATATTTAAATATAATGAATAATTGTTTAACATTAATATAAAACAATGCCATCCTCCTATAAATACAGTTCGTAATAAAATGAAGAAACCAATTACGTGAGTGTTTTGTGTGTGTGTGCGTCAATATATAATAATGACATAATAGGCAGTGGTGGATTTATATGACTGCAACTATAAGTAAAACTAAATTTTTTTTTTTTTTTGTGAACTGAAATAAAGCTGAATATATATTAATGATAAATAGAAAGATAAAAAAAAAATCAATCAATCAATAATTACATAAAAATACTTATTTATTTATTGGCAGATATACAACCAATACCCAGCCAATATATATATATATATATATTTTAAAGCTAATTCAAAACCTAAAAAAAAATATAATTCTAAAATAACAATGCATGGCTGTGTACATGATTTGGATAATGTCCTTGGATAATAACTTGACACAAAAAGTGCATTTGACCATTCATGCGTTGAGTATATCACCACAAGGCACGAGTACCAATTACAGAGCATGCATGTATGTAGGCATGGAAAGCAGCCACCTGTCAGTTAAACAAAATATGTTGCATTAATTTTCATGCTTTGATATCAAACAGAATTACATTTGACTTGGGCTAGAAAGCGATTATATAGCTGTGGCGAGTGGGGCGGGGCCGAGAGGCGTGGGAACGAGGAGTGAGGCCAGGTGTAGTGATTGGAGATGAGCTACACCTGCGCCCCACCGCCGGTCTTGAGTCCCACGTAGGAGATGGAAGGATATAAAACTGGAGCGACGACCGTGAAGGACGAGAGAGGACCAGGCCTGGGACGTTATTTTATGTGTTTGCTTTTATTTGTGCGCGTCAGTCGCTGTGAGGGGCTGACGCGCTGTTTTGTTTATTTTTGAATATTAAAATGTTTTTGATTGTGCGCCGGTTCCCGCCTCCTTCTTCCCGATGAATATGGAGATGTAAATATTGTTACAGTGGTGCCGAAGCCCGGGAGAAGGAGGGACGCGCTGCTGAAGATCCCTCGCCGCTGTGGTGAATCCGCGGTGCCCTCGAGCAGGCGAGGTATGTGCCGCCAGGGACGCTCGAGGCGGTGGGCTGGAGCGAGTTGCCGGGGACGGGCGAGCTCGCTACCGACCGCCCACGATATGGAGGGGCGGCTGCCGTCCGTGAGGGAGCGGAGGAGTCGGCGCCGTTCGCCAGGGGGCCGGAGCCTGCCGCCTCCGTGACGGAATCCGGAGGGGCAGGGAACGGGGGACTCCTGCCGCTGCCCAAAATCGGAGGAGCCGTCGCCGTCCACCGGGCGGCGGAGGAGTGTCGTGCCGTCCGCCGAGGGCCGTCCAGTGCCACCGCCGGGCACCGCGGAGGAGATCACCCAGCCGGTGGAGGGCCGAGCAGCAGTGCGTCTGGGAACCGGAATTTTTTTTTTTTTTTCCTCTCTCCCCTCTCTCGTCCTTGTCGCTCCTCCTTCCATCTCCTTTTCTCTCGCCTCGTCTGTCCTACCCCCAGGTTCCTGCAGGTCCCCGTGAGCGGTCCCCCCCGGAGGGAGGGGGGGGGGGGAGTAGAGCGCAGTCTCGAGGGTACCCCCCGGCCTGCGAGGGGCGATGGGGGTATGTGGCGAGTGGGGCGGGGCCGAGAGCCGTGGGAACGAGGAGTGAGGCCAGGTGTAGTGATTGGAGATGAGCTACACCTGCGCCCCACCGCCGGTCTTGAGTCCCACGTAGGAGATGGAAGGATATAAAACTGGAGCGACGACCGTGAAGGACGAGAGAGGACCAGGCCTGGGACGTTATTTTATGTGTTTGCTTTTATTTGTGCGCGTCAGTCGCCGTGAGGGGCTGACGCGCTGTTTTGTTTATTTTTGAATATTAAAATGTTTTTGATTGTGCGCCGGTTCCCGCCTCCTTCTTCCCGATGAATATGGAGATGTAAATATTGTTACAATAGCAATCACCCAAAATACCCAAGCAAACATTCAGAACCCCTTACAATAGCAAAGCAATCTTCTGGCAAATACCCACAACACCCTACTACTGGAGAGTTTTAGCACCGCTCAAATTGTCTGCAGTGAAATAAAGCATAGTTGAGAGAGGACAGTAAATGATGGGATCAAGATATGTCACTTGTCACCGGTCAATATGTCGGAGGTCTAACCACATGGCCGTGGCTCAGACAAAAGCTATTGTTCAATATAGTCCTTGGTCACTTAGTCAGCAGAGTCACATTTCCAAATTTAACCAGAAAATCTATTGCAGGGGTCCAACAAATCACCTGAAAGGAAAGCGAGCGGTCCATACATAGTGATTAAACCAGCCCGAAATGATAAGGTTTGGTCTATATGTCGGAATATCTCACTAATCTTGCTGAAACTGAAATTGCAATTACAGTCACAAAATGAGGATTTAATGGCACACGCGATACACGATTCATAGCGGTATCTCATCAATGCCTCCGCCTCTGGCTCTGTATGTGCAGACAGCACACCTGCATCTAATGAGGCTTGTGAGAAATACTGAGATGGGAACTAGGCAGTGAATCAGGGTTAGTCCTCTGAGACAGTCTCTGTTGTTTCAACACATACAAAGTGTTCCACTTTTTTGCCCTCGAATTGCAACAACAAGTAAAAAAAAAAAAAAAGGCTGCCGTTATTGCACTCCCACATATAAATGATGACTTGATGAAACGTACACCGGAACGCCATCAACTTTAATCATGCAACAACTCGCTCTGCCACTTCTTCACCTGCTGCTGCCAAATTATCTCTTGGGGTAAAGAACAAAAAAAATGAACTGCCATTTTTTAAAAGGAAGTAGGTCTTATGTCAACATCAGAGGCTTTTTAAGAGAGAAGTAGGTCTCATGGTAAAAGCGGTGCTGTGAAAAACACAGCTCAAAGGGATGTGAATATTTGTCATTCAAATGAACTATGCATTATCCACATTTAAAATACTTCATTATGATGCCCACCAAAAAACAAAATTCCTACTGTTGGATTACATGCTGCTTTAGATAAAATAAAATAAAACACAGAAACAATAGGTTTCATTTTTCCAGTATCTTGTCCAATCAAAGCATGCATCCAGGTCATCCCTGAATGTTGGATAAGTCGTTTTGTTCACCCATAAATAAAATATATATATATATATATATATATATATATATATATATATATATATATATATATATATATATGTACTTGTGTTTGAGCTTTGGCCAAAAGCACACTATAAAATAAATGTTTTATTGCATTTTCCTGTATTATATTTCATAGCAGAGTGTTCCAGGCTTTCACTGCATAGTGCAGTCTGAATAGTCACTGTGTAGTATTAAATTCTATCAGTGAGAAGTAATTTTGTATATTTCAGATATAAATGCACTCATGCATCTGTCTTCACAAGGTACTCATTTGTGACATCAAATGAATGACAGACTGAAGGAGTTCAATAACGGGAATGTCGAAGAAACTGACATTTAACAGAGGTCAAGGGCCCCCTGCTACCACACCTGTCACATCGCTGACACACACCTGTATGTAAATAAGAGATGCTGACCTCGCTCAGAAAGAGACAGTGATTACTCCGTCAGCAACACAAAGGAGGAAAGCCCCTGCAAGTGAACCCTATGGCATGGTAACATGATGGCACTGTAATGATAGCTTCCAGTTTTGGAGGGCGGCCATGCATACAAATTGCAGTCCATGTAAGTCGAAATGCTTGACTTGACTTGAAGCTTTCTCAAAACCAGCATGAAAGAGGTTGTGATAACATCCAACCACAGAAAGAAGGATTTGTAAGTTTAGCTTATAATGTTTCATTGCACAATATTAATTGTACTATCAACTTGTACAGGGACATCAGATGAAATCAAGGCATCTTCACATAATCTGGCACATGTACATCAATGTGAAGTTTCGAATGTAAAAAAAAAAAAAAGTATTACTGTGCGTATATGAAATGTATTTCTAATCATGCATATTTATAATATAATTTCAAAGAATCAGCAAAAACACATTTAATTAACTGTGACAGCAGAAAGCCTAAAATATAGTATTTTCTTATAAAACATACTCCAATATATATTTTAAGCTTAATAATTTCAATTAATTACACATGATTTTTGATTAACCATTTAAACTGAAAATGTAAATGTAAACATTAAAACAAAGAGAGAGAAAAACATGGAAAAATTTGTAATGACAGGATTTTCAAGATGATTTATATATATATATATATATATATATATATATATATATATATATATATATATATATTCGCATATTTTCCCAGCAAGTAATATATTAAGGATGGGAAAAGCTACTTAATTGCATTGCATTCAATTGTTTCTTTTTATTTATTATAATTCACATTTTCATTTTTAAGATGCAGAAAAATGATCATGCTTCTTTTTTAAGAGAGACAGGTTTTTATCAATAGTCAGATTTTTTACATACATTGAAAATTACCCAACAAAGCAATCAAAAATCCATCTGGATCCGTCTGAAATCCAGGAAGGCAGCATGCTAAAGTCCTTAGACCACAATGAGGCCTTCCTGCCAGACTAGCTCATTTAAAAATCTTTTGGTTAAACCACAATAAGATGACCCTCCGATTAATCATTTGACAGGCTGATCAAATTCAGAAGGGACCAAACCAGCTGCCCACATTTAAATGTTCCAGAAAGCCTCCAAAGACATTCATTATTCACTTTGACATAAGATGACAAACAACTGATGGAGCCGGCATGCTGATGAGGCGTCTGGCAGAAATCGTGTGACAAGTGCACAGGCAGAGAGATAAGGTAAATCACAGGCCAGGAGGAAGTGAGGCATTTAATTGCTCTAAAAAGACATGTCATCTCTGACTCGCCGGGCTTTATTGTGCTTGCCAGCTTTGGATGATTGTGAGGTGCTCTTGTTTTGATATGTTAATTCCCCTCTGAAAACACTGTTTGTTGCACACACAGTGGTGGGATTTTGTCATAGGATGCATGCTTTATTTTCTGCGCAAAACAAACTGTTTCACTCCTGTGATGTACAGAGCAGAATTAATTTCAAGCCCTGATTACACCATAAGAGGACTGATTGAACTTGAGTGCATAATATTGTCAAAAATTACAAGCCTTTTACAAGACTGATAGTTTTACTTTGAAAGCAAAGCATACTGTCATTTTCTTTGGTAATTACATTACTTTATATAAAAAAATCTATTTAAAAAAGCATATTGCTTTGCATTTAAACAATATTGCACTGTTGTTGTTCTACTACAACAAAAACAAAATAAAAACTGTAACCATTTAATTTACTGCAATACTGCAATAGCCTCTAGATCAGGTCTGTAATAGAGTATTTTCTCACTTGCTAAGTAAAGTAAAGACTAAAATGTAGACCATAACATCACGATTAAAATGTTTAATAGCTCACTGAATTGATATCTTTTGACATAAAATTAGTTCTCAGTTTTTACGAAGCCATTCATTCAAGTGCTCAAAGGAACCTGACACATTTTTAATTTCATAACTTCATTCCTTCATGATTTTTTTTACTCATCATGTCCTGTAACTATCCAATTGTGAAAAGCATAAATTCCAAGATAAAAATGAGACCGACTGCAGTCCGATCACTCAAACGATCACCGCTAATTGCTAAAAGACTGCCACAGAAAATTGCACTGAAGAATTACTGTAAAAATGACTGTGAAAGTACGTCAGCTAGTTTCCAGGAATACTGTAAATTCACACTAAAACCTTATATGGTGTAGATTAAAGAATCAGATGCCTGGGAAACATTGGGAAAAAAGAGAAGAGAGTATGAAAGAGCATGTGATACAGAGTTACAGTTTCCGTCATTATGATTTTCTCTGATCAGCAGAAATATAGTTATTTGTTTCTTTGGGATTGGTGTAGGCAGGTCATAGGCAAAATGCAATTACCTAAGTCAGTTCATACAATTCTATATCTGAACGAGTCATTCAAACGATGGTTAAAAAGGCACAGTGGGAAACTGAGTTTGAAGCAGTAATGGCTCCCTAACAACAATTATAATAATACTCAAATAGCGGAAATTGCTTGTTCAAGGTTTTGCTAAGGGATACACTAATTAAATAAAACTCAGATTGAAAAACGAGAAAGCCCTTATCTTAAGCTTCACAAACAGAAGGTCCCAGGTTTTCTAACTGAAATGAGTAATGCAGCCAATGCCCGTGTAGCTGAATATATAATTCGGCCTCAAAATGAAGAGCCTTTTTGTTCCGAATTCTAAGTCAGTCAGTACTTGTCAATTGATTACATCATCTACAAAAAGCTGACACTCAATCTCCTTGCTATTTTCAAAGTCTCTTTTATCTTTGAGAGAGCAGTGCTTGACGGGCAAAAGAGAGAGCCTTTGTTTTTCCCAACTGCACATGTCCTTTTCAATATTCGAAGGAAACCACGTGAGTTCTGCACTGTAGCGCCAAAGCTCATGATTCTCGATTTCTCTTTGAAATGAACTGTCTGTTTTACCGCTCTGCTTGATGTGAGGCCCAAATGAACAAAGTCAATTTGTTCCCGCTGGTCTGTTTTTTCGCTGAAAATGGACTGCACTGAATGGCATGTTTTGAAGGAAGCTGGGGCGGTAAATGCTGTCA
This sequence comes from Carassius auratus, assembly GCF_003368295.1. Classification (NCBI taxonomy): domain Eukaryota; kingdom Metazoa; phylum Chordata; class Actinopteri; order Cypriniformes; family Cyprinidae; genus Carassius; species Carassius auratus. The sequence continues at coordinate 38,069 of NW_020525815.1, forward strand.
TTACTTTAAAACGTTTGATTTGCCAAGGTCTTGAGGAATTGCGCTCACTCATCTGCTCTTACCTTTTCCGTCGACTGCGACGTCCCGAAGAAAATGGGGATGAAAGCGAGCCAGATGATGCAGGTGGTGTACATGGTGAAGCCGATGGGCTTGGCCTCGTTGAAGGTCTCGGGCACCCCTCGCGTCTTGATGGCGTACACCGTGCACGTCACCATCAGCAACATGCTGTATCCCAGGAGGCAGATGAGCGACAAGTCTGATATGTCGCACTTTAGGACTCCGCGCGCCATCTCGGGATCTGCCGTGCGCTGGTCCTCGTAGTCAATGAGAGCTTGGGAAGGGTCCATTGCGAACCAGATGCACACCCCTAGGAGCTGAACGGAAATCAAGCTGAAGGTGATTACCAACTGCGAAGCCGGACTGATAAAGCGCGGCGCGCTCACAGTCATTTTTCCCTGCTCAAAAATCCGATAAATCCGATTGGTTTTTGTGAGCAGCGCCGCATAGCTGATGCTCATTCCGAGCCCCAGGAAAATTCGCCTGAGCGAACAGATCCCTACATCTGGGGTCGAGATCATCAGGAAGGTGGTGGCGTAACACAGAAAGATTCCCGTAAGCAGGACATAGCTAAGCTCCCGTCCGGATGCCTTAACAATCGGCGTGTCATTGTAGCGAATGAAGGTGACCACAACAAAAAGAGTGGCTATGATGCCGAGAATAGCAATCAGGACCGGAATGACTGCCCAGGGTGAGCTCCACTCCAGCTTCACAATCGGAATGGGCTGGCAGGCTGTGTGATTCTTGTTAGGTCTTAAATCAAAGCGGCACATCTTGCAGGTGTAGAGGTCGTGCTGATACTGGTAACCATCGCAGCGATCGCAGTGCCAGCAGCAGGACATGCCCTTAACAATCTTTTTACGCCACCCAGGATCGCAGGGCTGACTGCAGATGGAAGCCGGCACCTGCTTCACTCCACCTGGCCACTGCATCGCCCGCATCTGAATTGCAAAAAAAAACAGTATTTACAATTTATCACGGCTAAAGACGAAACAATGTTTAACATCTCAAATGAATGTTTTCATTTCCTCAGCCGTTGACTCATTAAATGAATTCTTGGGGATCTCAAAGGAGCCATTTTCAGCAGTGTTCCTTAAGGCTATGCTTCAAACCCTTTTCAAAAGCGACGTGTGCGTCAAGTTCACCAAAATGCGAAAACCGTGTTAGTGTTTGCTTACTCTCACTTCACTCCAAACCCATATCCTGTTTGTTTTTCTGCAGAATGCTTTTCAGAGATTATTGTGCAGCTCATTATAAAATGAAAAAAAAAAAAAAACAGTGATTAGAAGCTGTAAAACTCCCCAAAAAAGTATATTCGATTTATGTGCTATAATTTTACAGCCATATGTTTAAGGAAAAGATCATACTGTAAGTCTTTATTATACAAATAATACTAATACTAAGAAGTGTTACTGGTTACTTCACTTGTGTACAACATGACATGACATTTTTTTTATTCTCGAGACTTCCTTCAGATTATAAAAATATTAATTTTGGTGGGTCACACAAAGCAATTCAATGACTTAAAATTCACAAACATTTTTTTTTTTTTTGTTGCCTTTTTTACAGTTTGAAATCTAAAATCAATCTTGTCGTATGGCAATAACTGCTATATATTATTTTAAAAAGCCTACATTTGTGTTGGACAAAAACAATAACAAAATTACAGTTTGTAATGGTATAAGGGTGAAACACAAGACAAGAATTTTATATATACTTACATTTAGGTAAAGTTGGTCAGTCCAGTGGCCGATGGTTTTGTATTCAGCTGTTTTGTTCTTTATCTGGTACTGGTAGATATCGTAACGGCCTGGGGCATCTCCGTTCTCATTGAACTGCACCGGACTGCCGGCAATGCCTGTGAGCAGAGAAATCTGATTAAAGGATGCAAAAAGTGTTGCACCATATAGCTTCACAGTAATGAGTAACTGCTCATGTACAGACATATCCAGGTCAGCGTCCAAAATCTGTGAAGGAAATTCACCTGAGATTGATGGTGAGCTGGAAACTGCAATATGTTAAGCTGGACTAAATGTGCTAGCAGTCAGTTTAATACCGCTTTTGTTAAATATATTGCTTTGGAGGTTACTTAATACTATATCTAAGCTATAGTAAATAACAATGTGTGTTTCAAAACCACTTATCTGTAATATAACAATAAGCATTGTACCTAAAGGAGCAAAAAGGACCTCATTTAAACCTGAAACTGAAAAAAAAAAACCCTGCATTACCACTGTTTAGTATAAAACTTTGCAGATATCTAAACCTCAAGCACGTTGAGTGCAATTTCTATTTTGCGAGAGCAATAGCTTATGGAAGGAGGCAGCGAGGAGGACAGGATAACAATGGTGCTGCATCCCATGATGCATTTTAGATTAGGTGCCTTATTCTGTGGAAAACCCTGCTGTCTCAGGCTTTAAAGTTTCGGTTAAGCTATCTGTATTCCAAGCACCTGACCCGTGTCCAACTTAATTCCCTGGACCCTGTGCAGCCGAGTCTGCCGAACAATAGCATAAGAAATTGTGTTTTCACTACTCGTGTTTGCGTTATAACTATTTTGAGGCACAATTCTCACTGAAATCTAAGGGTGATTATCAGCAATGGTGGATTTCTGGTGATGAATATCCATTCTTCTTTGTGCAGGCTTGGAAGCTGCGAGAGGCTTATTTCAAACTCTGATGAGTCAACCGCTCTGGATTAGGAATTAAGATTTTTACAGCCATGCTTGGTGGCTGTGCAGTTCCCCATATAAAGCAGACAGATGTAAAGGATTATGAGAAATTTCATAAGGACAAAATATTCATCAAAACAAGAGGGTGCATACGATTGAGATTCCCAAAGTAAGCACTCAGTTACTGACTCATTCAGGCGTATGACCTTACCATATTAATTTATCATCAGCAGTGCTCAAACTAGAGCCTATGTACTAAATGCCAGTGCATAACTTGTCCCACACATCTGTACTATGCATATGAGTGATACCTCAAATCTTGTGGGTTAAAATCTTGTGATTCAACCCACTTTAGCAACCACACTGCAAAATATAGTTACTAAACATGATATAGACAGAGCCAAACTCACAGTACCAGTGATATGAATTCTTTGTTTGTTATTCAGTATGGGGTTCTAACTCAACCAGGGAAGATGCCACTAAACAGTGAACTGTCCCAGACATATATCCTTATTAGAGCCGTGAGTGTACTCCACGGCATCAAAGGGTTGAGAGTTTTCTTCTGAGGTTCACTTGATGAGACATTGTGCAGCACTTCAAACAATGGGATCAGGGAGAAACACAGGTAGACTTCCACCTCCAGAGACAGAGCTTTCCACTCAGCCAAGAGATTCTTCTCCAACCATAATACTGAGCAGAGAAGACACATGCTCACTGCCAGCATCACAATGAGTCTTTGTCTTAAAGACTGCTGAAAATTCATACCGACAGAACCATAGAACAATAGAATGATAAACAGAAGGATAGATAGAATGATAATTATACAAACAAACAGATATAGATAGCCAACAGACACAGACCGACAGACCGACAGACAGACAGACAGACAGACAGACCGACAGACCGACAGACAGACAGACAGACAGACAGACAGACAGACCGACCGACAGATAGACATATAGATAGATGCGTAATGATACTCTCCAAAATGCCACTCTAGGGTGACGCAGGGGAGAAGAATTGTTAAATAAAAGTTGTTATTTTAGTTATTTTTTGCGCACAAAAAGGATTATCTTGTAAAATTATTTTCTGAAGATTGACAAAGGTCTTGCAGGAATGATATGAAGGTGAGTGATTAATGATATGATTTAAATTTTTGGATGAACTATTCCTTTAATGAAACTGAAAATGAAAGCATTCTGTGCTTTATCACCAGCAGGACTTTAAAGGAACACTACACTATTTTTGATTATTGAATCGGATTAGGACCATTAGCATCTTGCTCAAAAATGAGTTTTCTATTTAAAACTTGACTCTTCTGTAGTTACATTGTGTACTAAAAACCGACAGAAAATAAAAAGTTCAGATTTTCAATGCAGATATAGCTAGGAACTATACTCTCATCCCAGCATAATAATCAATTAAGTCTGCTGCTGTACCATGGGTAAAGCAGCCACAATGATATTACTCAGTGCCTGAAAATAGTCCCCAGCTAACTTCCAACGTAGCCTATTTTAGGCGCTGCTTTACTATCATTGCGCCCGCTGCACCAGTGGTACAGAATATATTGAGGAAAAATATCTAAACTCTTTGGTCATTTTTGAGCGAGATGCTAACGGTCTAATCAGATTCAATGATTTATGCTAAGCTACAGCTAAAGTGCTACTGCCAGACACAGAGATCGGCTGAATGGATTTGAAAACAGTAAAACTCAACTGTTTAACTCTAGAGCAGTTGGGACAATGTGCCTATTTAAAAAAAAAATAGTAGAGTGTTCCTTTAAGGCCCATTTTGGTAGTGATATATGTTGTTAAAAAGACAATGTGGAAGAAGCCTTCAATTTGAAGAAGTTTGGGACTAGTGGTGCACAGTAATGAAGTAGTTTACTTTTGAGCCGGATTGCAGATGTTCTCAAGTCAACCACTCACTGATTCAAATGATCAGTTTAGTGTGAGTCTCCAGTGAACTGAATTCACAAGTAAGAATCAGTGTGAGTGCACGCGCATCTGATGCTGTTAAAAGTAAGTAACTAATGTTGAATTTTGGGATTAATTATTGTGACTTAAAATCATATTTAGGTCAAAACTGTCAGTGTTTGTAAACTAAATCTGCTGTAAAGGGTGATTTGTTTAAGCCCACTAAAATACTTGAATGCAGACACATTAACAGCAGAGTCTCTATGTTTTAGGTAAAAAAACATTAAAATGACACAGATTAAATAATATTATGCACATTCATCTTCCCCGATGCTGTAACATTAGCTGGTTTACTGAAGTGCTATGCATTTAGCCCTATCTGTTTTTATATTGTTTGTCAGCACACATAGCATAAGTTACTATTTATCTGTATCAACTAGCGGCGTAGACAAATATAAATGTTTATTCATAAGCATGCTGAAAAGTCAATAATTTTAGCTGATGCTAACTGTCTAGTTAAATTGTGCTAAGTTGAGGTAATTTTATAAAATAAAAGCCAAATATTTTTATTCAACCACCTAGATAGATTAAATCTGAGGGAAAAAGAAAGGATGTGATCTTCAGAAAATGGTTAATACATTAATCAAAGTGGGACGTGATGCCCTCTGGGGGCATTTGACATGGGGTGTTTTTACACCACAGACGTGGTTTGAGAAGAAAAAAAATCATTATGAAAATCTAATTATATTTTCCTTATTATATTCATTATTTCCTTATTGTTTACTTTGGGAAAATCCCAGGTATTTTGAGCAGTAGGATTATAACAAATATATGCTAACATAAAATTAAATGATATAAGTAACCTATATAAAACTGCAAAATAAACATTCATCTATCGGTACTTTTTACTTAAGTACATAAAAAATCTAGTTCTATTGTACTCTCAATCCAGTAAAATTGAAAACTGAGTACTTTTACTGGAGTAATACTGTATTATACGGATTTGTACTTTAACTCAAGTACTTGATTTGTGTACTTTGTCCACCACGGTTTGGAAGCAAAGCCAGCAGTTTAAAGGCCTCACACTCAGTAAACTTACAAAGAAGAACCACTCTGGACAAGAGTGATGGCTACACAAACAGAAAAGTGATGGGCCGCCTCGTTCAATCAGGCTATTCAAGCCTCTAAAATAACTAACCTCACTCAAAGTCACATGGAAAGGGGAGGATGGGTTAAGTGTGAATAGGAGCCCTGAAAACGTGCAATGGTTACTAGACAGCAGGTCTCAAATCTTGCAAAACAAGTCTTTTTTTTTTTATCAGGCTTATGGTTATATAGCAGTTACATCGCTGCCAGACACTGGATCTCAGCTCATCTGCTGCAAACGTCTGCCATGGCCACTTCTGAAGTGACAAGGAGAAGTGTTGCAAACTGACTGCATTCTGAAAACAATTATACTTATCAGCATAATAGAATAAGATGACACTGAGTAATACAAAAGCTGTTGTTTTGCTGTAAATAGGGTAATAGGTCGGCCAGTATGTAATGATGCAAGAGTTCAAGTCAAGTAAGCTCAACAATAAAGCTCAACTTGACTTTACATGAAGAAATCAGAGATTAGTGGTAGGTTTTTTTATTAATGTAAAAAGGATTAACAAGAAATATAATCTAATATGAAACTGAGCATGTGAACCACTCCTCAGATGTTCATACTGAAGAACGTGATCATTCAGGCTGTGTAGAAGGATCATAAACCTGCTAAAATCTAATGCTACGATTCTGAAAATTTATGTATGTCTTGCTGAAGCTTTCAACTCATATTGCTATGTTGATAATATGATTTGTTAGGAAAAAAGAAATGCAAAATGCAAAGTGAAAGATTTTGACTGTGGCTATTTCTCCCCACTGTATATACTGTACAAATTAAATCATTTAATGCAACAAACCTAATTGTTTTTAAAAAAAACAGTTGCTGCTTCCTGAAGGACTCCTCGATCAAGTGTGTTATTCTGAACTAGCATTCAACTCCCGCAGTAAGATAATGTCAGGCACTTCATTAATTCAATTATATATGCACGCCCCTCCCCAACCCCCCCAAAAAAGCATCCTGGACTATTCCAAAGCAGACACTACTGACACAGTTAAAGCTCAGCAGAGAATCATTCAATCAAATGCACTAATGATTGAAGGGCAACTTGGTCATACAACCATGTGACAGATCGATTTGCATAACAGTTGACCCAGTTGGGGGAAAAAAAAGTTTATGACCCTGAAAGTCATATTCTATTAGCCGGTTACACTTCAGAACAGTAGGCCACATCATCATGGTCCTCAGAGTAAATGTGAATACTTAGTAAATTAATTAGTCATACTGCCATTGATAGCCCAGGAAGAACATGTCCAAAGGGTTTGTTGAGCCCACTTCAAACTGCTTTAATTAACACATACATGGCTCAGGAGGAACCTTGGCTTGGTTACGCTAAAGCACATATCAAAAATACTTTTCTGGGAGCAGTCTGTCACTCCTCAGGGCTTCTGTTGTTTCTCACAACTCTAATCCATTCCAGCAGCTAATCTTGTAAAAACATTGTTTGAAAATTTTATGGCCAGGGTGGGGCTTTAGTAAAAGGATTTTGAATAACTTTTCAAAAACGTTATCCTGTGAGAGAGCCATTTTAAAATTGTTATGCTGTAATAAAGAAACTTAAATTCACAGTCAGAAGGGCTAATTATGCAAAACTCCCTTTTCTTAAGCACCCATAAA
>NW_020525816.1:0-30796 GCF_003368295.1 Carassius auratus
ATGTCTTTGTTTGTCTGCTCATCCACAGACTCAGACGGCACCCCAGGAGAGTGACATTCACCACAGAACTGCACCCCACATGCACAGAGTGGAAGCCTGCACCAGTCACCCTCCGGGGCACTTACCAGCTGTACAGGGTGTGTGTTCTCATTCACCCTGCGACAAGCATGCAATGATTAATCCTATAATATATCAAAAAACAAACCAACAAAAAAACTAAAAATGGTGCTTCTGAGAACAACTGAGAAAGTTAGTTCCAAAAGAGTGACCAGTGGGAAGACTGAGTCTGGAGCCCTGAATTGCCCACCTCCCTTTCAATGATCAAGCATCCTCTCAGCGCCTGCGTGCAAAATCCTCTGGCAGCACCTCTGCTCACAGCACTATAACATTAATTCTGGGGAATGTTTTGAAATTCTAGTGAAGGAAAAATCATACTTTTTCTGTTATCTCTTCTTTTAAAAAAATTGAAAATATAGGGAGTGATGAGTGGTGCAGGACCAGGAGCCGTGGGAATGGGGGACTCCCATCGGCTGCCCCAAACCTGGACAGCCATCACCATCCACTGGGCGTGGCGTCCACTGAGGGCTATCCAGTGCTGCCGCCAGGCAATGTGGAAAAGTTCACTCAGCTGGTGGAGGGCTGAGCGGCAGTGTGTTTGGGAGCCGGAACAATTTTTTTTCTTTTCTCCCCTCTCTCATCTCTGTTGCTCCTCATCCTTCAGTCTCCTTTCATCTTGCTTCGTTTGTCTGTCCTTACCCCAGGTACCCACGCCCACCGTGACCAGTTCCCCCGGATGGGGAGGGGGGAGAAGAGCGCAGTGTCGGGAGTACACCCCGGCCTGCGAGGGGCGATGGGGGTATGTGATGATTGGAGCAGGGCCAAGAGCCTTGGGAATGGAGTGAGGCCGGTAGAGTTAGTTGGAAATGAGCGACACCTGCTACACTCACCAGTCTCGAGTCCCACGGACGAGATCGTAAGGATACAAAAGAGGAGCTACGACAGTGAAGGATGACCAGGCTTGGATTTTCTTTTGTGTTTTGGTTTAGTTTGTGCGCAGCAGTTGGCCATTTTGTGTTTATTTTATTGTTAAAGTTTTATTTGAATGTCCGCCAGTTCCCGCCTCCTTCTTCCCGTGACTACTAAGGTTTTTTATATTGGTACATAGCGCTTGAACAATTTTGCACTAAAAATGATGAAAACTTACTTCTGCTAATGTGCAGCTTGTTACAAAACCGAGTTCTGATTGGCCAATCACGTTATTCGTGACTTATCTCAAGAAGATCATTTTAACATTTAATTTCCATCATAAGTTTTACATAATACAATTTATTAAATCAAAGGGAATGGTGATGGGGGAAGGTTGTTTTACTGATGGGATGCTTTTTGCCATTTATTTCAACCAGGGGATGCCATCCACTCACATCCCCCCTCAATTCGAGCCCTGCAGGCGATAACAGCTCTAGATCTCACCCCAGCCTCGGTTTTTCAGCCAGTGACCAGTGCATTCTGTTGGACTCTGGGATCCTCCAGGACTCCATCCCTAAACACTTGTGCGAGTAGCTCAGAGAAGACAGACAGCCAAGGTCATTCTATGGATTCAGGTAACCCAATAATTCTTAATATTATACCAACTACGAGACTCAAGGTCCAAGAGTTTAGCAAGCACAGGTAGTTTCTAAGGTGAGCATGCACTCATCCTGCAAACAGTGACTTTAAAATCTGCAGAGAAAGCAGCCCGGTGATCCTCCAGAAGGATAACGATAGCTGCCATGCTAACATCTTTGCTGTCATCTCCGGAAAGATGCCACAATTTTCTGTTTCTTTTTTGCCTTGTTTTGCTGATTTAGCTTTCATAATTCGATACTGATATGTGCACACCAAATATTTGGCAGTGAAAAGGAAATAAGTTGTGGGATTTTAAGGAAGATATAGATTAAAAAAAGTTGCAAGAGCGAGACTCAACGCCTGTCTACACCATTTTACCAAACCAGAAGTCTCAGGTTTAGTTATTTTAGTACAAGAAGTTAAATTAAACAGAACTAAGGAATGTTGACTTGTCAGCTAGGTAGAATAATAGTTTAATTTGATTAGTTTTATATATATATATCTGTTTCCAAGAAGAGCTTTTTTAATCAGGCAAAACACTGATGATTTAGCATATTTTACCTGAAAATCGCTCCTGGTTTCCTGGTTCGATCATGTTTTTTTTAACATCATCATCATTTTGAGGAAGAACGGCACACATTCAAATTCTGTCCTGAAGAATCCCTCTGTCCTGTATCTGATTATTCATCCCTGAGAAACACTGGGACATTCATGACTATCAGCTGCATAAAAACAAGAAGAACAATATGTAAATTAACAGGGAAATAATTTTAATGTCACACACACACAGACACACGGTTGACTTTGGGCAATAAAGCAGGAAACACAGATCTGAATTAAGACCTAAACACAGAAGGGAGTTTTTCTGTCCAGGAAAAGCAAAGCTGGGAGGAGCAGAAGAGGAGAAATGATCGTGATATCAGTCTGTCCTGATAAAAGAAGAAACACAGTCGCTCCTGAATCACAGCATCTACAGGTAAGAAACTCTGAGATCATGATTACTGATAGTTTAACTTCACATTGATTATGATCTGACTGATTTAACGGTGTTCATATTTTATTATACTCAGCTGATCACAGGTTAACTAGTGAATGTCTGGATTTTGCACATTTTGTCTGTTGCTATCTGAACTTTTTCTGTTTAATTATATACAGCTTCTTTGAGAACATTTAAGAGAAAATAAACACAAAAATAAATCAACTTAAAAATAAACTTCATATACATCGATTGATACAAAGATTTCCTCACAATTAATTTCCCAATAAAACAAGTGTATCTTATGTTAAAATTATTATGTAAAAAAAAAAAAAAAAGTACAATTTAGTATTAAAAATTGTGTTTGCAGTAGTGTACTTACAGCAGCAGTGCAACACTCGATCTCACTGAGAGAGTTTGATTCTGGAGCTTTTAACAGCAGAAATGTGCCGCATAAAACAATAGACTGAAATAAATATTATAATTCTTAATGGTAAAAGACTAAATATCCTACGGTAAATACTTGTTAATTGGTTAAGAGTAAGTTAATATACAGTGACAAAATGTTGTAAATCTAATTTTTTGTCATTTTACAGTACTTTTCTTGTTAACTATATCACTTTATCTGTGTTTAAGGTGGTTGTCAGTGTTTGATAAAGGCAAAAACAGATTTTAGTACTTCAGCAGGTTGGTATATTAACATTATATGAGTTAATGAAATATTTACTTTGACTGTAAATTTAACTTAAATGATTTGTGTTTTTCTCTCAGAAATGGAGAGAATCACATGTATGTCTCTTCTGCTCACAGGTGAGTGAGTGCTTGACTAGTTCTAGTGTTGATAGTTAGTGTTAGTGCTGCTGACCGTGTTCAAGTGTGTTTGAATGAGTGTGTAATGTGTGTGTTGTTGAGGAGATTGAGTAAAATACTAAGATACTCCACTACTGTACTAGCACTTCTTGTCTTGAATGTGAATGTGTCTCTCCTCAGCTGTGGTCAGTTCTTCTGCACGAGCTCCGCGTCAGTATCACTTTGTGAATCAGAACCTGAGCTGGACTGAAGCTCAGAGTTACTGCAGAGAGAAATACACAGATCTGGTCACTATCAGTGACATACAAGAACAGAATGACATTGAACAGGCCATAAAGAGAGTGAACAGCAATGCTGACCGTGTCTGGATTGGACTGAGGAGCACAGACTCATGGATATGGTCTCTGAGTGACCCTGCCTTCTACAGAGGAAATGAGTCTCAGTACAGGAACTGGGGATCAAAACAACCAAATGGAGATGGAGACTGTATTTACATGGATTGTGTGAATGATCATAAAGGACAGTGGCATGATGTAGACTGTAGTAAAGAAATGTATTTCATCTGCTATAATGGTGAGTTCAGCTGTATGTTTCATATCTAATGAACTCTGAACTATTACTGAACCAAACTCACACTATCATCTTCTGTAGAGCTGCTTATAACTGAATCAAATTAGTTTCTGACAGTTTTTTTATTACTGCGATACTGCTTTAAAACAAACTGTATTTTGTATAATGTGCTACAAACTCTCAGAGAAATGTGCTAAAATACAATATTAAGTATTTTCACAGTAATAATAAAACACATTTTAATTTCGACTAATTACATTTGTGGATTTGTCTCTTTGTTCTTAATAAATTAAAACAGAAAGTTTTTTCTTTTATGTTTAAATTCTCAAATGATTTCTGTTTTAAAGGCAGCAGTAAAGGATTCATCATTGTACAGGAGCAAAAGAGCTGGACTGAAGCTCAGAAATACTGCAGAGAGAATCACACAGATCTGGCCAGCGTGAGGAATCAGACTGAGAATGAACAGATTCAGAAGATCATAGACCAAAACATAACTTCATGTAATAAAGATACTCAAGTCTGGATCGGTCTGCACAGACTCTGGGTTTGGTCAGATAACAGCACCTCCACATTCACACACTGGAAATCTAATAGACCCGCATCCAGAAACACTAATCAAGATGACTGTGCATTGATTGATTGCCAAGGAATATGGACAGATGAGGAGTGTTCAGAAAAGCATCCCTTTGTGTGTTATGATGGTGAGTGATCAATCCTCTGAGCTGCTGTACGTCTACATGTCAAACTACAGAAACTCTCTCATTATTACAGAAGAAGTTCAACGAACACACTATAACTTCACGTGTGTTTCTGACAGAGTTATTATCAGGGGTGGTAAAAGTACTCAAAAGTTATACTCACTAAAAGTAGATGTATCTAAATAAAAAATGACTCCAGTAAAAGTAGAAAGTCCTCCATTCAAACATCACTTGAGTAAAAGTACAAAAGTATCCGATTTAAAACATACTTAAGTACCGGAAGTAAAAAGTAAATATTCAAATTAACTGTAAATATCAATAATTAAGCAGATCAGTTGTTTTGGGAGTGATATGCAATGTTTTAATAGAACAAATGATGAGATTAGATACTGCAATTAAGAATTTGTTAGATTTACAATCAAAAGAGACATTGAAGAACCTTATCGCAGTATAGGGATTGAACTTTCAATAGACATGTTCCATAACATTATAGCTGCATCAAACAGAAGATGTGCAAGATACAAGGTAAGACCGTTTCAGAATATCAAAGAGGAAGAACCACCTCTTTAAAGAGTTAGTTCTCCCAAAAATTTAAATTATGTCAGTAATCGCTCACCCTCATGTTGTTCCAACCCTGTAAGACCTTCGTTCATCTTCGGAACACAAATTAAGATATATTTGATTAAATCTGAGAGCTGGATCACTCCTCCATAGGCTTCTACGGGAATGAAACTTGCTGGCCCAGAAAAGTTATTAAGAGATCGTTAATATAGTCCAAGTGACTAAAGTGGCTCAATCTTACTTTTATCAAGCGACGAGAATACTTTTTGTGCGCAAAACCCCCCAAAATAACAACTTTATTCCACTATTCATTTCCTTCTCTATGGGCCTAGAGTTTTTTCATGTAGTGTAATAGCGCTGCACGTCTGTGTTGCACATCACCATGTAGGATCACTACTGGCCGATGCTGGTCATGTGTGTGATGCATGTCTAGTCAGCTTTTCCAAGTCTACCTCCAACTGGATCATCCTTGACGAGCTTACTAGCTTGATTCTCTCCAGGATCAGCTTATGGTTTAATCACACACAACCCAAAGTCTGCCACCGTTAGCAGCAATATACGTTAGCTAACTTGACTAATGTTAGCTAGCTGTTTACAAGGCACGTTTCAATATGAAATCACTTGGCTAACAATAGTAACACAATTAATGTCAAGTCGCCTCAATATGATTTCTCTGATTCAAGGGTGCCATTGAGAAGTTACAACTGACTGGAATTTTACACAGTGATGTCACAGACACAACTAATCGATAATTAATTTTTTCTTGATTATTTTCATTATCGATTAGTTGTTGCAGCCCTAAAAAAATTCAGAACCCTGCTTCTAATTACAGGAGCGTATTTACTGATGAGATGCTCATGAAAATCGCATTAGATTTTTGTACAGGCCTACTGAAATTTCATTCACCCGTGGCAGGCAAAGAAGACATTTCAGTTGATAAGAATCTCCCTTGACTTCAGTGAATTCGAACATATCCTTGAGATATGGCCATGGGTGATCCCTGTCGGGAATCTCTGGATCACTGCGGGCAGCAAGAGCTGCACTATCACTTGGAACTAACTGCTGCATGAGCGTATGTTGGCAAAGAACTCGCGAAGTCGCGCATTCTTTTTTTCAAAAGAAAACCACGTTTTTCATTGGTTTGTAAAATCAGTGTAATAAATACTTGTGGGCATGGGGAAATGTATCGGAGTAAAAAGTAAACTTTGTCTTTAATATAGTAGTGGAGTAAGAGTGAAAGTAGATGCAAATAAAACATACTCAAGTAAAGTACAGATCCCCCAAAAAAATACTTAAGTAAAGTAACAAAGTATTTTTACTTTGTTACTTACCACCACTGGTTATTATAGATTTTATATTATAGATAATGTGATTTTGCTCATCACTTTCTCCCCTTCATGTTGTTCCAAACCTTGAAGACTTCAGTAAATCTTCAAAATACAAATTAAGAGATTTTTTAAAGAAACCTGAGAGATTTAAAAATCCAGGTAACCAAAACTTACAAGATCCAAACCAGTGGTGTCAAAAGTACTGGCATTCATTACTAAAGTAGAAGTATAGATACTAGGGTTTAAAAAGACTTTTGTAGAAGTTGAAGTATCAACTCAAGCTTTTTACTCAAGAAAAGTGTAAAAGTACTGGTTTAAAAAACTACTTAAAGTATTAAAGTAAAAGTAATGTAAGGGGAAAAATAGGTGCCTAAGACTTTTGCACAGTAGCTAGTGTATGTATAAAGTACGTATGATTAAATTAAGTATATTTAAATAAGTGTAATTAAATTATGTGTTCGTTCATATGTGTTAAGGGCTAGATTTTCACTGGAGGAAACAGCTGTGGTGTGATGAGTGGTGAACAGAGTGAAAACTTTACAGTAGATGAGAAAGCGACTGCTTCTTCGTGACCTTTGTAAACTGTATTTATGACATAGAACTGCACAGATACAGATATTCTAATAATCTATTGATAAACACACATCTTGTGTCCTCTGTCTCTGTTTGAGCTCACGCTGCTCCGCTGCGGTCTGCGGATTGAAGAGCGCGCTGAAAGACGGGAGGAGACCGGTCTGACGCCGGTTTCATTTGAAATTTAAGGGGACTGACTCTGAGGCGATTGGATACCAGTTCCATAGCCAAGCCTACTTTTAAGGAATATATTTTTTGATACACGAACCCAAAACTGTCTATGTCCTTGCTGGAGTGTGATGTGATTTGTGTCATGTGCAGGTGCGATGGATCGCGTACAAACCAATAGGGTGTCGGAATGGTATATGTTTATAATTCTCATCCAACCACAATCAAATTCACTCCATCCGGATGGCGCGATTTATCTGGATAGTTTTTTTTTTTTTTTTTTTTTGAATGATGACAAGCCAGAATGAAATAGCAGTAACGAAGCTATTTTTTAAATGTAAGGAGTAGAAAGTACAGATACTTGCGTGAAAACGTAAGGAGTAGAAGTAAAAACTCGGCTGAAAAATAATTATTCAAGTAAAGTATAGATACCCCAAATTTCTACTTAAGTACAGTAACAATGTATTTGTACTTCGTTACTTGACACCTCTGATCCAAACACATTATAAGGAGAATCCATGTGAATCAAGAGTTTTAAGTTGAATAATGACATTATTGAATCAGACAGTAGAGCTGTGAATACCTGATTTTAACTTGTTTGTGATTGATTAACTTGACACAGTTATTGAACCAAACTGAATCAACACTGAACTGGGCTGGGTTTCCCAATAATGTTTGATCTTAGCGCTTAAGAAAGTTTTCTACGAGTCATTTTACGATCGTTCATTATTGTTTCACATGCATTTCCCAAAAATGCACTTAACACATTTGCATGTAGCTGTGCTTTTAGTGCTACTTAGGAGTCGCTGTCCGTTTGTCAAGTGCTGAAATGTCACCTTATAGAATGGCTCGTAATTGTAGTACACAATCGTTTATTGATGTTAACCTAATGCTGCGTTCCAGACAGACAACTTGGATACAACTATAATACAATACAATATTGTGGCAGGGGGGGCGTGGTTTAGCGAAGTCTGCAGCGGGAGAGAGAATCAGGAGACGAGCGGTAAGTGAGTGGTTTGGGCAAAAATTATCATCACCTGTTTCTCGTTCTAGTAATTGGCGTGGAGAGAGTATAAAACGCCGGGAGAAACGGATGCAAGCGAGAGAGAGACGGACTGCTGACCCGAACCGGAAGGAGTGAACCGGAAGTTTGACGGAGCGTGTCAGAATAAGAGTCACCGTTTGGGTGTTTGTTATTTTCTTTGTTCTTTGTTTAGTTTTGGTTAAATAAATACGTCAGCAGTCCAGCCGACCCCTTTGTCCTCTTCCTTGCCACACGAACTTACTACACTGGTGCCGAAACCCGGGAAGGAAGAAGGACCGCCGCCGCCATGCAAAGCCCGTCCTCCACGCCGCTTGCGGATATCATCGCTTCCCTCGCGGTCCTGCACCAAGAACAACATCAGGCCCTGCTGGACCTGAGGACCGATCAGGAGAGACGATTCCAGGCCATCATTCAGGCCCAGCAGGAGGACCGCGAGAGGTTCCGGAGCTGGATGGATCGGGAGGTTCGCGCCGAGGCCGCCGGGCCGCCCGCCGCCCCCATGCACCTGCCGCTTCACAAGATGGGGGCCCAGGACGATCCGGAGGCCTTCCTGGAGCTCTTCGAAAAGTCGGCGGAGGCCTGCGGGTGGCCCCGCGAGCAGTGGCCGGTACGCCTAATACCCCTGCTCTCCGGTGAGGCCCAGGTGGCCGCGCAACAACTTCCGGTGGCGAACCTCCTGGTCTTCGACGACCTCAAGAGGGCCATTATCCAGCGGGTCGGCCGGTCGCCAGAGCAACATCGCCAGCGCTTCCGGTCCCTGGATTTGGGCGAGGCCGGCCGGCCCTTCGCGATGGCCCAACAGCTCCGGGACTCCTGCCGCAAGTGGCTACTGGCCGAGGGAAGTGACGTGGAGCATGTCGTCGACCTGGTGGTGCTGGAGCAGTTCATCGCTCGGCTTCCCAAGAAGACGGCCGAGTGGGTCCAGTGCCACCGCCCCACGTCGCTGGACTCGGCCATCCATCTGGCGGAGGACCACATGGTGGCGTGCCCAGGGGTCGGCGCACCCCCACCTGCTAACTCTCTCTCTCCTTCTCTCTCTCCCCCCTCTCTCTCTCGCCCTGTCCCTCTCCCTAGGTCCCGTCCACCCGGCCCTCCTCGTGTCCCGCCCCGGGGGCGGGGTGGGATCGACCATGGACACTTCGGGAGCCCAAGGGCCCCGCCCAGGGGGGCAGGGATTGTGCCTGCTGGGGGGGACAGTGCTTCCGTTTCTCCACTCTCTCCGCGCCAATTCTCCAATCCACTCCCTGCCACTGGGGCGGCGGGTAGGTCTGGGCTGGCCTGTTGGCGTTGCGGGGACCCGGAGCATTTCGTGGACAGGTGTCCAGCGATGGAGGTGGGGACAATGATCCGGGTCCCGGATGTCCCACAGGTCACCCCCGGTCAGGCTGGCCAGTACCAAATACCCGTGAGTATCAAGGGGGGTACATATCCGGCCTTGGTGGATTCGGGATGTAACCAAACCTCAATCCATCAAAGCCTGATTCAACCGGGGGCATTGGATACAAGCCGCGTGGTTAAGGTGCGGTGTGTACACGGGGATGTGGTGGAGTATCCGGTTGTCCCAATTAGCATTCATTTCCGGGGACAAAAGCATAGTGTAGAGGTGGCGGTTAGTCCCCACCTCCGGCATCCGGTAATTTTGGGAACGAATTGGCCCGCGTTTACGGTTTTATTGGGGTCGTTATGTGCGGATGCCTCTTGGGGAAATAAGGCACGGAAGGAGGCCGTGCGGGTACAGGTGGGAGAAACTGAGCCAGGGTCGCTGTGGTCTGCTTCAGGGGAACTGAACGAAATCGGGAGACTAATTCTCTCAGAGCGTGATGACTTTCCTCTGGAGCAGTCTCAGGATGAGACACTAAAACATGCGTTTCAACAGGTCCGCACCATCGATGGCCAGTCTCTCCAACCTGCCCTCCCGCTCTCCTATCCGTATTTTGCCATTTTAAAAGACCGGTTGTATAGAGTGACCCAAGACGCTCGGACAAAATTGAATACAACCCAATTGTTAATTCCAAAGAGCCGCCGGGAAATGCTTTTTCAGGCGGCTCATTCTAATCCTATGGCGGGCCATTTGGGACAGGCCGCAACACTAAATCGCCTCATGGCCCGCTTCTTTTGGCCGGGCATTCATGACAACGTGCGCAGGTGGTGCGCGTCTTGTCCGGAATGTTAATTGGTAAACCCACCGGCCGCCCCAAAAGCGCCTTTGCGCCCTCTTCCCTTAATGCAGGTCCCCTTCGAGAGAATTGGCATGGACCTCATCGGGCCATTAGAGCGATCGGCACGAGGACATCGCTTTGCATTAGTCATAGTTGATTATGCAGCACGATATCCTGAAGCGGTGGCCCTCCGCAACATTTCCGCTAAAAGTGTTGCGGATGCCCTGTTTCGTCTTATCTCCCGGGTGGGGGTTCCAAAAGAAATCCTCACCGATCAGGGCACGGCGTTTATGTCACGTACGCTACGCGAACTGTACGGATTGTTGGGCATTAAATCGATTCGAACTAGCGTCTATCACCCACAAACCGACGGCCTGGTCGAACGATTTAATCGCACACTTAAATCCATGATTCTTAAGTTCGTTCACGAAGACGCCAAAAATTGGGATAGGTGGCTAGAGCCCTTGTTATTTGCTGTGCGAGAGGTCCCACAAGCCTCCACGGGGTTTTCCCCCTTCGAGCTTCTCTATGGACGCCAGCCCCGGGGGGTGCTCGACGTACTGAGAGAAACTTGGGAGGAGGGACCGTCTCAGGGCAAAAACGAAATTCAGTATGTGCTGGACTTGAGAACAAAACTCCACACATTGGGGCGGCTATCCATGGAGAATTTGTTACAAGCCCAGGACCGCCAGAGCCAGCTGTATAACAGGGGAACTAGGTTACGCAAATTTGCACCGGGAGAGAAAGTACTTGTATTACTCCCAACGTCGAGCTCCAAATTAATGGCTAAGTGGCAGGGACCGTTTGAGGTCGCACGACAGGTCGGAGATCTCGATTATGAGGTAATACGGTCCGATAGGAACGGGTCCAGTCAGATATACCACCTCAACCTCCTTAAAAAATGGAATGAGGCGGAATCAGTGATGTTGGCAACGGTGATTGGCGGAGAGGATGATCTCGGGCCAGAGGCGAATATCAAACCCCAATCCCTCGCCCTGGCTCCAGGTGGAGACCACCTCTCGCCGTCCCAACTCACTGATGTAACGAAATTGCAGGCAGAGTTTGCCGACGTCTTCTCGCCCCTACCGGGCCATACTAACCTAATTCAGCACCATATCGAGACCGAGCCGGGCGTGGTAGTTCGCAGCCGGCCGTATCGTTTACCTGAGCACAAGAAACAAGTAGTTCAGGCTGAATTGGGCGCTATGCTTGACATGGGGGTAATAGAAGAATCTAATAGTAACTGGGCGAGCCCGATAGTTTTAGTTCCGAAAACGGACGGCTCAGTCCGATTCTGTGTAGATTACGGCAAGGTGAATGCTGTGTCGAAATTCGACGCGTATCCAATGCCGCGGGTTGACGAGTTGCTTGATCGGCTAGGCACGGCTCGCTTTTATTCGACATTGGACTTAACAAAGGGCTATTGGCAGATCCCCTTGTCTCCATTGTCCAGAGAAAAGACAGCTTTCACAACGCCGTTCGGATTACACCTATTTGTTACCCTTCCGTTTGGCTTGTTCGGGGCCCCAGCTACCTTCCAGCGCCTCATGGATCGGATTCTACGGCCCCATGCTGCATATGCTGCTGCCTACCTAGATGATATTATTATATTTAGTAATGACTGGCAGCGGCATATGCAGCATCTGAGGGCTGTCCTGAGGTCGCTGAGGGGAGCGGGGCTCACGGCCAACCCAAAGAAGTGTGCGATTGGGCGTGTGGAAGTAAGGTATCTGGGCTTCCACTTGGGGCATGGGCAGGTGCGTCCCCAAATTGATAAGACTGCCGCTATTGCGACCTGCCCACGACCCAAGACCAAAAAGGAGGTAAGACAGTTCTTGGGGCTGGCGGGATATTATAGACGGTTTATTCCTAATTATTCGGACCTCACCAGCCCTTTGACTGACCTTACTAAAAAGGAGGTACCAGATACGGTCCAGTGGACGGAGCCGTGTCAGCAGGCCTTTACTCAGGTCAAGGCTGCTCTGTGTGGCGGGCCGCTGTTACACTCTCCTGATTTTTCTCTCCCTTTTCTGTTGCAGACAGACGCATCGGACAGGGGGCTGGGGGCAGTCCTGTCCCAGGAGATAGAGGGGGAGGAACGGCCGGTGCTGTACATTGGCCGGAAGCTCTCGAAGAGAGAGGCTAAGTACAGCACCATCGAGAAAGAGTGCCTTGCCATCAGATGGGCCGTCCTCACCCTCCGCTATTATCTCCTGGGACGGGAGTTCACCCTCTGTTCGGACCACGCTCCGCTGCAGTGGCTCCACCGCATGAAGGATACCAACGCGCGGATCACTCGTTGGTATCTAGCTCTTCAGCCTTTTAAGTTCAAGGTGATCCACAGGCCGGGTGTTCAGATGGCGGTGGCCGACATCCTCTCCAGAAATGGGGGGGGGGGGGGCTGCAGGCCGGATGGCTCCCCGGCCTGAGTCGGGCGGTGGGGGTATGTGGCAGGGGGGGCGTGGTTTAGCGAAGTCTGCAGCGGGAGAGAGAATCAGGAGACGAGCGGTAAGTGAGTGGTTTGGGCAAAAATTATCATCACCTGTTTCTCGTTCTAGTAATTGGCGTGGAGAGAGTATAAAACGCCGGGAGAAACGGATGCAAGCGAGAGAGAGACGGACTGCTGACCCGAACCGGAAGGAGTGAACCGGAAGTTTGACGGAGCGTGTCAGAATAAGAGTCACCGTTTGGGTGTTTGTGATTTTCTTTGTTCTTTGTTTAGTTTTGGTTAAATAAATACGTCAGCAGTCCAGCCGACCCCTTTGTCCTCTTCCTTGCCACACGAACTTACTACAAATATTATATTATATAATTTTATATTATAGTGTATAATATTATACTTTACATAATAATATATAAAGTACTTTATGTACAGTATAGAGAGAGAGAGAGAGAGAGAGAGAGACGTTATTTGTGGTTCCAATAAAAGTCGTTGACGTTTTTTTTTTTTTTTTTTTATCTTTGAAGCATTTCCCATATTTGAAAAATAAAATAGGGCCCTTAGTGTTTGTGTCATGGAACGTTCTGCTACGCCCTCCTCTGGCGGCATCAGATCCCTCTCTCCTGAATATTAGGACTGCATTTCCCAGTGTCCCTCTCCCCAATCATCCCCGTCTAACCCTGCTTAATTATCTTGATTACCTTCTAGTATTTTCACCTGCACCTTGTGTTCTCCCCTTTATATTGACTGCTGTCCCCTTTGATATTTTGTGAAGTTTTGATTTACCCCTGGTCTTTATTGTTATTATCTTTGGTTATGATCTTTGATGAGAATATCTGAGTTCTCTACGAACATCTGCTTAAGTTCCCTTTCATTGCCAGCCTGAGTTTATGTCAGCTGTTCTCTGCTTACTCACCTGTATTAATAAACTGCTGCAGATGGATCTAACTGACTCCGCCGTTTCATCACAGAAAACTTCACCAACTCAAGAGTTTCGTCACCTCGCCAATGAGGTTTCATCCCAGGCTGCGGTGCTCGCTTCACATCAGCGGCAGCTGGTAAAACTAACCTCGCTCACAGAGGAACTTGTCAGGTCTGTTCAGTCACTAACCCCTCAGATTGCAGCTGCTAATCAGGCCGCAGATCCCACCGCACCTGTCCCTCCGCTGCCAGTCGTGAGTACGATCTCAAACAATCCAAGATTATCCCTACCTGAAAAGTATGACGGTTCACCCTCCACTTGCAAGGGATTTTGTTGCAGTGCGAGCTCTATCTAAGCCAGCAGGCTCCAGAACATCGCACCGATGAGGGCCGCATCTTTCTCATCTGTACCCTGCTTACTGGAAAAGCGCTGGAGTGGGCAACGGCACTATGGTCAGGAGGTCCTATGATGCTTTTGTCACCCTATTCAGGGAACTGTTTGAGCACCCAGCTGGAGGAAAGGATCCAGGGGAACTGTTACTCGCCCTGCGGCAAGGGAATTCCACTGCAGCGGATTACACTCTCTCCTTTCGTACGCTCGCCGCTCAGACCGGCTGGGGGGAGGATCCTCTCAAACTACTGTATCAGAAGGGGTAGAATGCGGAGCTGCAGGGGGAACTTGCTTATTGTGATGATGGAAAGACTCTCAGTCAGATCATGGAACTTGCCATCCGGCTCGATCATCTCATCCGGGCTTGCCGCACTCCAGTCAGGACCAGCCTGAGTTTCAACCCGGTATGCACCTCCGAGCCCGAGCCCATGCAGATCGGATACAACCAGCTCTCCGAGGCGGAACGTGAGAGGAGAAGACGCAATCGTTTATGCATGTACTGCGGTCAGGCTGGTCATTTCAGGGCTTCCTGCCCGGTGAAACCCACTTCTCGGAACCCCGTTGCGGTGAGTCCACGTTCACTCTCTTTCCAAGCTCTCATTGTGGAGATTTCGTTAATTATTAATGGGCAGGTTATAAAATCGAGGGCATTTATAGACTCGGGAGCTGCTGGAAATTTTACTGACGCAACCTTTGCAAAAACTCATCAAATCTCTCTCCGCTCTTGTGAACCCTCTGTGACAGTGACAGCTTTGAACGGGCGCCCCCTGGGGACAAGGGAGTGCCAATACATCACACCACCTCTCACCCTCAGCATCGGCTCGCAACATAGGGAGACCATCCAGTTCTACACTATTCATTCGCCACTTCATCCTATGATTCTGGGGTTTCCTTGGCTGGAGAGGCACAACCCGCAAATTTCCTGGTCTGAGAGGAGGATTACCCAGTGGTCTTCGTCGTGTCTGAATAAATGCACGCTCTCCAGGGTCCTGAATTGAGTGCCAGCCCCTCCGTGGACGTTAATCTACAGGAAATCCCTGCTGTTTACCATGACCTTGCCCAAGCATTCAGCGAGCCAGTGTTAATTTCGTTGACTAAATATTTTCATCATTATTTTCGTCACAAATATATTTCTGTGGACGAAAACGAAACGAAAACTAAAAAAGAAGGCACTGATGGAGACTAAAATTATGACTAAATTGATTGACATTATCGTCAACGAATAAAGGACGAGACGAAAATAGACTGTGACGAAAATCAAATCAGCAGACGGGAGAGATGCGAGGAATGAACAAAAGAACCGGCAAAACAGAACCGGCAAAACGGAACAGGCGAGACTGCATGAGAGAGGAGAACCAATCCGAGCCTGACTTATTGAGACGTGAAGCGAAGGTTTTCAGTTTTTAAATGAGCTCCCGGGAAGTCGGCATTCGAAGAGGTGTTGTCTAAAAGAGCGACAAAATGTCCACAGCTCACTTCACGTTTGACGACGAACAAAACAAAACAAAGTGTAAAGCACGCGGAGCGCTCATTCATGACAAGAACACAACCAATTTGAAAAGACATTTACAGACGAGCCACCCGGACATTTTCTCAAATGTAATTTCACAACGATGTTCTTTTGTTTATTGAGCTAAGAAAAACTGGAAGACTGCAGTGCGTAGATGTTGTAGCATTAAATATTACGAACTGAAAAGTACTGTAAAATAGCCCCTTCTTCAAGTTAGATGAGAGCACAATACTAATACGTAATATCATGATAAATACATTTGATTAATACTAATGTTTAGTATATTTTATAATGTTCTACTTGTTGACAATATCACAAATATTTCTATATTAGTCATGTGAAACGTGAATGTTCACATCCTATCATTATACATACTAATCTAGCAATATTGTAGTATTTAAAACATACAATATTGCTAGACAAATGAATACCTTATAAAATATTGTTACTTTTTTATCCACCCAACTTATTAAATATTTACTTTAAATGTATGCACTTATTGTTCAGCTCAGCTGTAAGCTTTAAGGTCCTGGACCTAACTTTATTTTTCTTTTATTGATGGTCAATTGGCAGCTAGTTATTGTTTACATTATCATGACAGTGTTTGTTGCTGCAAAAAAGCTTTTGAATTGAAATAAAGACACAGTTGTGTTGAAATAATGTTGAATTTGTGTTTTATATATTTTGGTTAAGTTTGTTTCCTATACCAGCTGTAAAAAATTGTCTAGTAAATCTGTTATTGATTTTAGTCTTATTTTAGTCGACTAAAATACCAAGCAATTTTAGTCGACTAAAATAAGACTAAAATTAAAAAAAATCAGATGACTAAAACTTGACTAAAACTAAAAAGAATTATAGTCAAAAGACTAAGACTAAAACTAAATTAAAATTTCGTGTCAAAATTAACACTGCAGCGAGCGTGAAGCCGCACACTTACCTCCCCATCGTGCTGTTGACTGTGCTATTGAGCTCCTGCCGGGTACCATGCCACCACGTGGTCGTGTATACCCCCTATCTCAGCCAGAGACCGAGGCCATGAATTTGTATATAGAGGAACAGCTTGCCAAAGGCTTCATTACCCCCTCAACATCTCCTGCTTCTGCCGGTTTCTTTTTTGTCAAGAAGAAGGATGGGGGTCTCCGACCGTGCATAGACTAGCGGGGTCTCAATGAGATAACGGTCAAATACCGGTATCCTCTGCCTGTGGTCCCAGCTGCTCTTGAAATGCTCTGCACGGCCCGATATTTCACAAAGCTCGACCTACGAAATGCTTACAACCTTATTAGTATTCGGGAGGGTGATGAGTGGAAGACGGCGTTTTCTACAACCACCGGCCATTATCAATATCGGGTCATGCCGTTCTGCCTTTCCAACAGTCCTTCAGTTTTTCAAGCGTTTGTCAAAGAGATCTTCAGAGACCTGCTCAATCGGAGTGTAATTGTACATATTGACGACATCCTGATTTATTCAGACAACCTTGAAACGCACGTTCAGGATGTGCGAACTGTTCTCAAACGCCTCATCGAGCACCAGTTGTATGCCAACATACAGAAATGCGAATTTCATCAGAAGCGGATCTCGTTCTCGGGTTACATCATCGGCGCAGACGGAGTTGTGATGGATGACAAAAAGGTACAAGCGGCGGTTAACTGGCCTCGTCCGACGTCAGTAAAAGTGCTACAGCGCTTCTTGGGCTTCGCAAACTTTTACCGCCGATTCATTCGAAATTTCAGCATGATTGTGGCTCCTCTCACTTCTTTACTCCAAGGAGGAGGAGGACGTTTCCGCTGGTCATCGGAATGCACTGCGGCATTTGAGAGTTTAAAGAAGAGATTCACCACATCACCAATTCTCCATCACCCAGATCCTGAGAGAGAGTTTATTGTGGAAGTGGATGCTTCTAACACGGGCGTGGGTGCCATTCTGTCACAACGTCATGGTAGTCCAGCAAAAATGTACCCCTGCGCATTTTATTCCCGTAAACTCAATGCAGCAGAGCGCAACTATGATGTGGGCGATCGAGAACTTCTGGCGATGAAGGCTGCCTTTGAAGAGTGGAGGCACTGGCTGGAGGGGGCGTGTCATCCTTTCACTATGCTTACGGACCACAGAAATCTGGAGTATCTCAAATCCGCCAAATGTCTGAATGCTCGCCAGGTGCGCTGGTCTCTCTTCTTCTCCCGATTTAATTTCAGAGTCACTTTCAGACCAGGTTCTAAGAACGGCAAGGCGGATGCTCTCTCACGCCAGTTCGACAGTAAGGACGAGTGTTCTGAACCAGTTCCCATTCTGCCCTCATCTCTCATTGTCGCACCAGTACAGTGTGATATAATCACGGAGGTTTCTACAGCTCAGCAAAAACAGCCCGTACCAGTGTCCGGGGGACCGCCTCTTTGTTCCTCCCGAGCTCCGCGACCGTGTCCTCCAATGGGTTCATTGCACTCCCACCGCGGGGCATCCAGGTATCACGGCCACCACTCAGCTAGTCTCCAATCGCTTCTGGTGGCCTTCCCTTCGAGCTGACGTGATCAAGTTTGTTCATCAGTGTTCCACCTGTAACATGGTCAAGTCTTCTCACCTGAAACCAGCTGGTCTCTTACAGCCTCTGCCGGTACCGCAACGCCCTTGGTCCCATATCGCTGTGGATTTTGTCACGGACCTTCCTCAGTCCCAGGGTTTCAACACCATCTTCTCGGTAATAAACCGGTTTTTCAAAATCATGCCGTTTCATCCCTTTGTCTGGTCTTCCCACAGCCTTACAGACCGCCGAGGCCCTCCTCAATTATGTGTTTCGGCTTTTTGGCCTTCCTGAGGACATTGTAACTGACCGAGGCCCTCAGTTTACTTCTCGTGTATGGAGGGAACTTTGCTCAAAGCTCAATATTAATTTAAGCCTCACCTCGGGCTACCATCCTCAGGCCAACGGGCAGGTTGAGAGGTTGAATCAGGACCTAACTTGTTTCCTACGGACCTATTGCCATCAAAATCAGCAGGAGTGGAGTCGTTTCCTTGTATGGGCTGAATACGCGCAGAATTCTTTAGTTAGGCACGCCTCTGGACTGACACCGTTTCAGTGTGTCCTGGGATTTCAGCCTCCGCTCTTCCCGTGGGCGGGCGAGCCCTCCGATCTCCCGGCAGTAGATTCCTGGCTTCGGCGCAGCGAGGCCACTTGGGATGCTGCTCATGTGCATTTACAGCGGGCCATTCGCAAATATCAGCACTACGCGGATCGGAGGCGACGCGGGGGTCCCTGGTACCATCCCGGCCAGTGGGTGTGGCTTTCAGCCCGAGATCTCCGTCTCAAACTACCCAGCAAGAAATTATCCCCTCGCTTCATTGGTCCTTTCAAGATTCTGCACCAGATCACCCCGGTCTCATTTAGGTTGGCTCTTCCCTCTCATTACAAAATCTCACCTACCTTTCATGTGTCTCTTCTCAGACCCGCAGTCACCCCCAGGAGAGAGGAGGGCCAAGAGGGGAACACATACGTGCAGAATCCTCCCATTGAGGTTGGCGGTGCGGAGGCCTACCGGGTGCGAGCAGTACTGGACTCCAGACGAGGTGGTGGGGCTTTACAGTACCTTATTGACTGGGAGGGGTACGGTCCAGAGGAACGGTCCTGGGTCAGGTCGCAGGACATTCTGGACCCCCTCTCTACTTACCAGCTTTCATCATGACCATCCTGACCGACCTGCTCCCAGACCCCGAGGAAGACCCCACCGACGTTCTGGTCCTCGCTTCCAGAGCCGCTCGCAGGGGAGGGGCTATGTCATGGAACGTTCTGCTATGCCCTCCTCTGGCGGCATCAGATCGCTCTCTCCTGAATATTAGGACTGCATTTCCCAGTGTCCCTCTCCCCAATCATCCCCGTCTAACCCTGCTTAATTATCTTGATTACCTTCTAGTATTTTCACCTGCACCTTGTGTTCTCCCCTTTATATTAACTGCTGTCCCCTTTGATATTTTGTGAAGTTTTGATTTACCCCTGGTCTGTATTGTTATTATCTCTGGTCCTTGTAACCCGATTGATGAGATTATGTGAGTTCTCTACGAACGTCTGCTTAAGTTCCCTTTCATTGCCAGCCTGAGTTTATGTCAGCTGTTCTCTGCTTACTCACCTGTATTAATAAACTGCTGCAGATGGATCTAACTGACTCCGCCGTTTCATCACAGTTTGATTCATATGGATTTGGTTTTTGACGCCTTTATTACTTGGATCTGGATCTTCTAAATTCTGGACTTTCAATGGAGGAACAGAAACATCTCCGGCTTCATTAATGATATCTTCATGCTTTTCATCTCTATTTTGAAGATTAACCAAAGTCTTAACGGTCTGGAACCTCGTGAGAAAGACTTTTCATTTTTCATTTTTAGGTGAACTATCCCTTAAAATATATATGGTTCAAGTAAGATTTCTCATTGTCATTTAGTTTTTCTTGATGTACTAAAATAACTAAAACTAAAAACATAATAATAATAATAATAATAATAATAATAATAATAATAATAATACAGTATATATAAAATATACAAATTAATTTTAAAAAAATCAAAATATTGATAAAAACTATATTAATATCTCAATAATACTAAAATATTACTGGCTCCTGTATTTCAAAGTTAAATGTTTTGTATCCTGATTTTCTTTCCAGAGAAGCTGGTTCTGGTCCGAGAGAATAAGACGTGGACTGAAGCTCTGAGACGCTGCAGAGATATGAACATGGACCTGGTGTTGGTGGATTCGGAGCAGATGCAGCAGCGGGTGATGAATGTGACCTCGAGTGCCTCCTCTGATCACGTGTGGCTGGGTCTGCGTCACTCCTGCACAATGGGGATCTGGTTCTGGGTCAACGGTCAGACCATGTGCTACGATCAGTGGGCTTCTGATTATGACAGCGGACTGGACGATTGTGATAAGACGGTGAGATCCGGAGCCATTCAGACCCATGATAATCACTGGATCAGCCTTCCGGAAACTGAAGAAATCAACTTCATCTGCACCAAGTACATGTGATCCAGATTACACAATCAGATTACTAATATTCATGCATATAAAATACGGTATAAATATAAAATGCCAAAAATACAATTCCTGGTTACTTTTAATTGATGACAAATTAACAAAATGAAACTAAATTGTTCAAGTAATCAGAAAGTACTCAGAATACATTACTTAATTTTTATTTGTGTAGTTTTCGTAAAGCAAATTGTAACCAGTAACAGATATAATATAATATAATATAATATAATATAATATACCCTCTGTGTGTCAGTCAAATAACAGATTATGAAGATTCATTCAAGCCATTTGGGCTCAATTCAAGTAGAATCAGTTCAGTTCCAGTTAATCAGTAAAGCAATTTTTCATAATATCTGTTCACAGAACATGTATATTTCATCGTTAGATTTGGGAAGTTTTCTGTTCTCAGACTCTTTTAATGTCTTTTCATGTCTATTTGAACTTCTGTCATGTTTTCATTTGTTTAAGGTCAGTTACTGTATATGATTCAGTTTCATGACTCATGAGGTGATGGGGACAAACATTTACTGTGGGTTTTGTTTTTTCAGTTTGCTTTATTATTGTGTTTTATTGCGTAATATTAAGTACTAAGCACTTACATTTACTTTTCTGGAACTGATATGTTCTGCAAACTGCATCAAAAAAAAGTCTTCTGTATTTTATCCTCTGTTTTAGCTAGTTTCCTGAAGAGTTCCTAAATGGACAATATATGGAAGATGCTTTTATGTATTTGTCATGTTTAGTTTTGTTTTCATGGACTTTTAGTTTGCATCTCATTGTTTCCTTGGTCGTCATGGTTTCTAAGTATGCGCTCATTTGTCACCATAGTTACTGATTATGTTGCTCACCTGTGTTTTATTTCTTTCTTTCATTACTGTGTATTTATACTCCTCACACTCTGCATTATTGACTCTTAACATTTTTGGCTCAATAACAAATTGTGTCTGATGTTGTTTTGTGTAAAATTATCTAAAATGAATACATGTAAGGATAAACATATAAAATTAATTATATTATATAATGATAAATATTGATTGAGTGACTTAATGGAATCTTTGCATCATATTTGAACATCAGCAGCAGCATTTAAATGAAGGGATGAAGGTTAAAATGTGATTACAATAGTGCTTATTGATACTTATTGAAATGTTGCCAAATTAAAGGATCTACACATACACTGAAAAAAAATATTCATTGAATTTACTAAAAAAATATATTTTAAGAGGTTGCAATCAATTTTGAACTACATTTTGAAACACATTTTGCTGAAAGTTAATCAACTAAATTAATTAATTTAATTATAGCTAAAACAAATATAGTAAATTCAATGAATACTTTT
This sequence comes from Carassius auratus, assembly GCF_003368295.1. Classification (NCBI taxonomy): domain Eukaryota; kingdom Metazoa; phylum Chordata; class Actinopteri; order Cypriniformes; family Cyprinidae; genus Carassius; species Carassius auratus. The sequence goes on from NW_020525816.1 coordinate 22,115, forward strand.
TTTTCAGTGTACATACAATGCTGCTAAAAAAAACCTTAGAAACAATTTTAAAACAAAAATTAAAAAGGATTTAATTATATATAAAATTATCAAAACAAATGGTATTTAACCCTTGTGGGTTGTTGGGGACGTTTTCATACACTAGGGGGTAAAGTTGAGTCTTATTTTGGCCACAACTTGAAATTTTTCTAAAACTCAAAGGTACACTGTGGGCAAATTAATTTCCCTTTCGGGATGTTCATGGATGAAAACATCCACTAAATTAAACTGCTGTAAAAATGTATCAGATAAATATTTCTTTCTTTTTTTTTTTTTTTTTTTGCATAAATCTATTAATCAACCTCAGTCCTGATCAAAACTACCAATTTTTTAAAAAAAATTCCAAGATTTTAACTTTTTAATTAACAAGTTCATAAATTATGTCACTGATTTGGGAAGAAAAACACACAAAATTACATATTTTCAATATTAAAAGTGATTGTGGACTGGATATTTTTTTACCTTTTATCAGAGTCTTGGACATGTCAAAGATTATTAACAAGATTGGCTTTGAAGCATTGTTAGTTTTTGTGCAGCATTAGATTTACATTTTTTCTCCCTAATTTGTTGTTGGTGGCTGTTTTTTTCCCATTGACTTCCATTATAAAGAAATGTTTTGATTGCAAAGCCATGACACCATATAATCATGCATTCTTGATTGTTTGTGGTTTTCCCTTTTGGGAAGAGGTAAAAAAAAATATTTTTACAGTTGCTCACAAGGTGGGACCATTAACCCTTTAAATGGGCCTGTGCAAAAAAGGCTTGGTTTCTGGCTTGTATATGGAGTTATATGGAGTATAACAGCAAATTATAGTCTTTGTGTGTGTGAGAGATTCTTGATTGTTGGTGGTTTTCCCATTTGGGAAGAGGTAAAAAAAATATTTTTACAGTTGCTCACAAGGTGGGACCATTAACCCTTTAAATAGGCCTGTGCAAAAAAGGCTTGGTTTCTGGCTTGTATATGGAGTTATATGGAGTATAATAGATAATTATAGTGTGTGTGTGTGTGTGTGTGTGTGTGATAGAGAGAGAGAGAAAGAGAGGGTGTGAGAAAGACCTTTGTCCACTTACCTTGATGTTCAGTATCTAAAAAAAATCTAAATATGCACCTCATGCTCTCAGAACTACATGGAGTATACATTAAAAAAGTGTGTTTATGCACCTGCTGCCTTTTGATGGTGAAAAGTACAGATGGCCTGCATGTGAAATGCTCTTCTTTTCTTGATGATAAAGCCAGTTTAAAACCTTAACATCTTGTAAAAAAAATCTACTTCGCATCAAATTTATGAGCATAATGTATTATGAACAAAATGCAATACCAACTTCAAATAAGCTGCAGCTCGCTGGAGGGGTCTCACGCTACATAATAATTTCTAAAACTTTGCTACAAGTCAAGCCCTTTCTCGTGTTGCTTGCTGCTCTTCTCACCATATCCAGCACAATGGCATGAAAGTATTTAAATTCACGTACTTTGCTTTTGTTTAGTCTATTCGCTTGTTAAGTCTGACGTCACATAGCAGCGCTTCCGTGTCCAAACGCTCGATCAGTTCCCACGAGAAAACAACAAAAGGTGCCAATATAAACTCACAATGTTATAGAATTCTAGCGAAAAAGTTATAATCTTAACCTTTAACTCCATACCGAAGTACCAGATAGCCAGACAATGAAAATATAAATATAAAAAATATACAGTATATATGAAAATGATATGTGTTTGGGACGCTGTGAGCATGGAGACTGTAGTTTATATCATAAGTTTGAAAGCGTTTTACTTAAATTATCAATATGAATAAACAGTGCTCATAAGCGGCTGCTGAGGTCATATTCTCAAGTGAAGCGAGTTGAGGGCTCGACCCAAAAACATTGCTTCTTACCTCATCACTTAACAACCGAATACTTTCACCACCATTAAAAGGCAGCAGGTGCATAAATACACTTTTGTTTACTCCGTGTAGTTCTAAGAGCTGAGGTGTACATTGTGATTTTCTGAAATACATTAAGGTAAGTGTGAAAAGGTCTCTCTCACACAAACTCTCTCTCTCTTCTCAAACACACAAACACATACACACTCAATATAATATGCTGTTACACTCCATATAGCTTCATATACAAGTCAGAAACTAAGCTTTTTTTTTTGCACAGGCCTATCTAAATGGTTAATGGTCCCACCTAGTGATCAACTGTAAAAATAACAAATGTTACCTCTTCCCAACAGGGAAAACCACCAACAATCAAGAATCTCTCACACACACAAACACTATAAATTGCTGTTATACTCCATATAACTCCATATAGAAGCCAGAAACTAAGCCTTTTTTTGCACAGGCCTATCTAAAGGGTTAATGGTCCCACCCAGTTTAATTGAACAAATTTTACCTCTTCCCAAAAGGAAAAACCACCAAAAATCAAGAATGCATGATTATATGGTGTCATGGCTTTGCAATCAAAAAATGTCATTATAATTGAAGTCAATGGGGCAAAAACAACCACCAACAACAAAATAGGGAGAGGAAAATTAAATCTAATGCTGCACAAAAACTAAAAATGCATCAAAGCCAATGTTACTACTAATCTTTGACATGCCCAAGACTGTGATAAAAAGTAAAAAAAAAAAATCCAGCCACAATACTTTTATATTGAAAATGAGTCATTTTGTGTGTTTTTTTCCCCCAAATCAGTGACATCATTTATGAACTTGGCAATTAAAGAGTTAAAAACTTAGATTTTTTTTAAAAACATTTGGTAGTTTTGATCAGGACTGAGGTTGATTAACAGATTTATGCAAAAAAAAAATTGAAAAGAAATATGAATCTGATACATTTTTACAGCAGTTTAATTGAGTGGATGGTTTCATCCCGAACAACTCGAAAGGGCAGTGAATTTGAACAATCCACAAGGGTTAAAGCTGCGGTAGGGAACTTTTAACGCTCTTGCGGTTAATAAACAGAACTGCTTGCATCTTGCGGAAGAACATTGTAGTCGGTCTCTCGGTTTATGTCTATGAAGAATCACAAAGGTACTGGGTTACTCCGCCGCAGTACCCCCGAAGCAATCTAAAATAGTCCGAATATAAACACTTATTATAGGTGCACCCTAGTGATTCAGTTCAAGCCAAAAACACGGTTTGGAAAATGGATTCATGGTGTACTCGCTTATTATATACATTTTTCTACATTTTGAACACAAACAAAGTTACGGACCGCAGCTCTGATTGGTTGATTTCTTACCGGGAGCGGTCTGTAACTGCAAATGGCAATAGGACACTGGGAGGAGCCAGAGGAGCTTTTTTCACAGATTATCGGTCTCATATTCTACTGTCAGGACATAATGACAGGTTTAATAAATATGTAAAAAATATTTTTTTTTACAAAAGTTCCCTACTGCACCTTTAAGTAAAATATAGCAAAAACATCCCAAACATGAAGTTTGATTAAAACAGAAATATTTATGCTATGATATAGTTTTAAGTTATTTTAGTACGAGTAAAATTAAACAGATATGAGAAATGTTGCCTTGGCAGCTAACTAAAATAATTAGATTTATATTTCTAACAAGTTCTGACAAAAGACATTTTTGATTATTTGACCTGAAAAGTGCTCCTGGTTTCCTGGTTCACTCGTGTGTGTGTTTTTTACTATCATCATAATTTTGAGGAAGAACGGCACACATTCAAATTCAGTCCTGAAGATTCAATCTGTCCGTATCTGATTATTCATCCCTGAGGAACACTGGGACATTTATGACTATTTTCCGCATAAAAACAAGAAGAACGATATGTAAATTAAACAAGGAAAAACACAGACACGAAACTCTGGAGATAAACAGAGACAGGGAATACAAAAATAATATCCGTTTTTATTAAACAATTACTAAAATTGTATTATTATTAAAAAATAATAATAACCAGAAATATACGTGTGCCCTTTCGGACCTCATTGAATCAAGAGTCAAGAACCATTTCTGTCAGACGCGTCCGATTCAAGACCCGAGGAGCTGATGATACTGCGCATGTGTGATTCAGCGTGAAACACATCGACACACAGAGCGTCTGAACCGAACTGATTCTTTTGGTGATTGATTCTGAACTGATTCTGTGCTAATGTTATGAGCGCAGGTATACCCGAAGACTTGAATCAAGGGAAAAGAAGTACTGGTGATCAGACAACCGATGCATCTGGTTCTTGACTCGAGAACGAGTCAATCTTTCGTTCATTATCTGTCTCGGCTCGGTGTTCATCTTCAGTTCTCTCTTCACATCAGTTCAGTCAGTGTACTGTTTGAGTAAATGAATTACTCCGGGATATTGGTTTGTTTGAACTCAGAGGGAGTGTCAGACACATTAAAAAAGTGAACAGCTTAAGTCATTTGTGGATTAATGCGTATTAGAGATGTGAACCGTTTAAAACGATTCAATTTGATTTGGTGAACTGGTTGAAGAAGATCCGGTTACATCATATTTCCAATCTTACATCGAATGATTCGTTCGATGTAACCGGCTATATATCTCAACGAGACCAGATGAAACTTCCCAATTATCTAAGCTAACAGAGTGTGTTAAAAATTTAAAAGATTGGATGACAAATAATTTTCTCCAATTAAATTCGGATAATACAGAGATATTAATTATTGGACCAAAAAACACTACACAGAATCTTGTAGATTACAATCTGCAACTAGACGGATGTACTGTTACTTCCTCTACAGTCAGAAATCTGGGTGTCATATTAGACAGCAATTTGTCTTTTGAAAATCATATTTCCAATCTTACAAAAACTGCATTCTTCCATCTTAGAAACATTGCCAAGCTACGAAACATGTTATCTGTTTCTGATGCAGAAAAGCTAGTTCATGCATTCATGACCTCTAGACTGGACTATTGTAATGCACTTCTAGGTGGTTGTCCTGCTTCGTCAATAAACAAGCTACAGGTCGTCCAAAATACAGCAGCTAGAGTCCTTACCAGGTCAAGAAAATATGATCATATTACCCCAATTTTACAGTCTCTGCACTGGCTACCTATTAAGTTCCGTATCAGTTACAAATGCTCATTACTTACCTATAAGGCCCTAAATGGTTTAGCTCCTGTGTACCTAACTAGCCTTCTACCACGCTACATCCCATCACGCACCCTAAGGTCACAAAACACTGGACTTTTGGTAGTTCCTAGGACAGCAAAGTCCACTAAAGGAGGTAGAGCTTTCTCACATTTGGCTCCCAAACTCTGGAATAGCCTTCCTGATAATGTTCGGGGTTCAGACACACTCTCTCTGTTTAAATCTAGATTAAAAACACATCTCTTTCGCCAAGCATTCAAATAATGTATCTCTTAAATTGTGAGTGTAGTTGCATCTGATAAAATGTGCATCTTTATTCATTAGCTTGGGTTAAACTAATTTTAGTTTGTTGGATCAGCAGCTATGCTAATGATGTCTCTATTTGTTTCTATGTTTCGCCACGGATTTACACAAGCTCCAGTCTGGATCCAGAACACCTGAGAAGAGATGATGCTGACCCTCAGAGGACCTCAGACGACGATAACCCTGAATCAACAAACAGAACTAATAATTATTACCAAATGTGTGACTGCATCATATAATAACTTAATTAATAATATTGATACTTCATCGTCTAGCTGACTACGTCTTGTATTATTATTATTTTTTCTAAAATCCTGTCAAACGTGCACAAACTACTAGCTACTACTAAATATTGTAGAAACATCATTTTCTGTAAAGTTGCTTTGTAACGATTTGTTTTGTAAAAAGCGCTATACAAATAAACTTGAATTGAAATTGAATTGAATTGAAACAAAACTCCGTACATTAAACTTCCTGATTGGTGCAAATTTATTTACAATGGGGAGTAATACATTGTTAAACTCACCCAGAGCAAGATCCGGATCTTCTTTTCGTAGAACTTCAGACCAGTCCACCTCTCTTACTTCATTACAATAACTGTTTTCATTAAAGTTTTTGAAAACTCTCTTGAAAACAATCTTCTGACCCCTTTTTGGTATTTTTGTTTTTCTTCCAATAACAATAAGGTTGTGGTCACTACAGGCTACTGGAATGGAAGCTACACTGGAACACAGCTCAGAAACATTTGTAAATATCAAATCAAAACAAGTTGCAGATATAACTCCATCCCCTCTTCTACATATTCTGGTAGGCTTCTTGACTACTTGTGATAAATTACATGTATTAGCTAGAGAAAGTAATCTCGCCTTAAGTGGAAAGTCTCTCACACTCCAATCTATATTAAAGTCTCCTAAGAAAAACACCTCATAATTTGTATCACATACTTTGTCCAGTACTTTACATATATTATCCAAGTACAATGAAGTTGCACTTGGGAGTCTATAGCAACATCCCATCAATAATGATTCTATATAAGGAAGTTGTATTTCCAGCCATAAGACTTCCACCTCTTTACATCCTAGATCACTGGTATATGCTCTTGACAATAAATGGCTACTCCACCTCCCTTAGTTGTACCCCTATCCAGTCTGAGCAAATTATAACCTTCTATTTTCAATACATCACTATTTATTCCTGAATTCAGGTGCGTTTCTGATATTGCAAGCATATGTAATTTATATTCAGTCAGAATCTTATCGACATCAATAACTTTATTACGTAAGCTACAAATATTCAAATGACCCAATCTCAATCCCTTTTGTGATACAATGAGACCATGCATTCTACATCAGTAGGCTAACAGTTAACCAACATATCATTACATCAAAAATAGAGCCATCTTCTACACAAAATCTCATCAACACATAATACAAACACTCCCCCAATAACCCTTTACCTCCCACCCCACACACACACAAACACACAACCACAACCAACATATTATCTCAGTAAATGTAATATGCTTAACACCATCTCCAACTATTCAAAGTCCCGTGTTTCTGTGTGACTTTATGAAACTATTATAACCCATAGACCTCTTTTACGGTTTAGTTCAGTTTCGGATGTTTATCAACAGCTTCCCAGTAAGCTTCCGCCTTCTGGTGATCCGTGAATTTCCGCGTCTCGCTTCCATGGGTAATAATTAAAGTGACTGGATGAATAATTCCATGTTTTACACCAGCAGCTCTGAGTTTTTCCCTAATTTCGCTCCGCTTGACCATATCTGACGTTAGATCAGGGAAGAACTGAAGCCTTGTCTCCTCGTATCTGAATATACGTTCCTTTTTAGACGGCGCCAATATCTCTTCCTTCGCCATGTAACGTTGCATTCTCATAATCATTGTTTTGTTCCCTGGGCCAACACGGTGGGCAATTTCAACCACAGGCTCAGTCCCAATCTTCCCTTTAAACCACTCCCTCACCAGACTGTTCATGTAGGCTGTCGGATTCCCCTCTAGTCAATTTAAGGCTACTCTTAAATTGAATTTCCGACTGTGCGCCTCTAGTCGTTCCAATTTATCATGGAGTTCAATTTTCTCTTCATACAATTGTTTTACATCCATATCGCATTTCTTCATGTTCTCCTCTAGTACAGAAACACACTCATCCATGGAACCCAGACTTTTCTCCACATCATCCAATTTCCGACCACATTCCTCCATTTGTACTTTAAGAGAATTCAGTTGTGGTTGAAGTGTGGTCAGCGCTACAGCAATTTCTTCCTTCATAATTGAGCGGATCAACTCCGACAGTTCTTGTTTACCAACTCCAGCCATAACTTTTATAGGGGTTGCCTGTTCCTGTAGGCTTAGATTCTTTATCTTTGACTTTGACCTTGTATTCCGTTTCTTGTGTTTGCTCCCGCCTGCGGTTTCCTCATTCATTTCTTCCAGACAAACGTTTAACTACAACTGCTCCTCCTCACTCTATCATCTTTGCGATCATTTCTTTCCATTTCCTTTCTATTTTAGTCACTTTCAAACTTTTTCTCAGAGCTTGGCGTTCATGCCGTGTCTCACTCCCTCACGCATGCTCACAGTTTCCACATACATACAGAGAATCGTAATTGCATTACACTCAGACCCCGGTGCACACAGATAACATTAACATTAAAGCCTAAAAATCTAGATCAAATATAAAATGTAAGATACAACTATACAATAAGGGAATGTAAAAAAAAGGCATATAATAAAATTAAAATAAAGTTAAATAAAGCAGCGCAAGGCAAATGACAGATAGAGTGCAAATTCAATGAAGTGAACAACAGTGCAGATAAAAGATTTTTAGTGCAAGAAAACACACTTGTTTAATAAATTCAGTTTTGATGAGTTAACTCCAGTAAAAAAAAAAAAAAAAATTAGAATCTTTATTTTTCATCATGCGTGCACGCGTGTGCGTGCGGTGTTGTGTGTGTGTGTGTAGCACTTACACACACATACCCACAATAATAAAGATAAACACTCACCTGAAGAAACAATGTTGCATCATAATGAAAGGATGTGTAACATACACTTTTCTGTAAACTGAGCCAAACATTTTTTCACTGATTTAGGGTAGAGTAAAATTATTTACTGTATTGCGCAAGTTAGTTCATACTTATAAGATATAATTTTATATGCAATATAACCTTTTCTTTTCATCATAATCTTTAAAAGTTCATGATCATTTCTGTTTCAACTTTATTTCTCAGTTGATAAATCCATCCACAATTCATAAAACACAAACA